>NC_060268.1:4462953-4667462 GCF_021613505.1 Equus quagga | reverse complement strand
TCTATATATCATATAGCATATAAACCTAGATGGTACAGTCTGCTCTTATATATATCATATAGCATATAAACCTAGATGGTACAGTCTGCTCTTCTATATATCATATAGCATATAAACCTAGATGGTACAGTCTGCTCTTATATATATCATATAGCATATAAACCTAGATGGTACAGTCTGCTCTTATATGTATCATATAGCATATAAACCTAGATGGCACCACACGCCTAGGCTATACGGTACGAATCTTATGAGACCACCATCTTCTTTGCAGTCCATCATTGACCGAAACCTTGTTATGCAGTACAAGACTTCACAATCATTAGCTGTAGTTAAGAATCAAATTTCCAAAATCTCAACTTTGCTTTTGGATAAAGTAGGTTTAGGGCAGACCCTGTGATGTGGTGGTTAAGTTCAGCATGCTCTGCTTCAGTGGCCTGGGTTCGAGGGTTTGGATACCAGGTGCAGACCTACGCCACTCATCAGCCATGCTGTGGCAGTGACTCACATATAAAGTGGAAGGAGATTGGCACAGGCGTTAGTTCAGGGTGAATCTTCCTCAGCAAAAAAAAAAAAAAAAGATAAAGTAGGTTTGGACTTAAGACTATTTTCATAATTTTTAATTATTTTATAATATCTCAAAACACTTATAAAACTGTGAAAATGGCATTTTCATTGATTATTCAGTTTTGTCTCTAAAAATGACTTGCAATCACAGAGTATAGGTATAACTTGAAGTAGTCCATTGTATGTATAAGTCAAATCCCTACCAACTACACAGAAGATAATATTAGCTGACATTGTTTATGAGTAATTCAGGATATGTATGTATATATACATAATTTGACTAGAGCCACACGAACCTGGGTTTCAGTGATAAGAATTTAAATATGCCCATAGTTAAGGTATTTAAATAGGGCAGAGAAGTAGAAGCACCACAGTTAGGTGGTAAAAAGTTTTTGGAAGTGGTGCAGAAGTTTCTTTATGTCGAATGCGGCTTTACTTTAGTCTGGTGAAATTTCAGTGTCTTCTAAGTTTTAGTAATTCAGGCATTTACTGGCATGGTTTTTGGAACTTTTTCATCAAAATGGTTATGTAACCGGTTTGACAGGAGAAACACTGACGTGAACATGAAATTTTTATTTTCCAGAAGAATCTACCGACTATGCTCCATTGAAGTCCTATTGCTTTTTCAGTGGCTTGTTTCCTCAATGATATCTAAGCTTCATCTGTAACTTTTCAGGGACTTACACTGTCACCGGTCATATTCAAACCTCCTTTCTGTTCCAGTAGTCGAGGCTAGACTGGTACTTTCAGCTTCCTAGAGCAGGAGCGGGAAATCACCTTCTCTTATTCCCCGGGCTCCTTGCCTCTCTCATCCCTTGATCTATATGGCCAACAACAGAACATGAACATAGAGAACATCCTCTTTGTTAAATGACTCTAAGACACAGGAGACAGGTTCCCTTTCAGTTGTTGCTGGTTCCCTTTATAATGTTGACTGCCCCCAGGTGTCCAAACGTCTTTTCACAGATTCTTTAGAAGGTTATGGAGTTCCTCTCCCTTTTCAATCCATTTCAGGGAACTCTAGCTGAGGCATGGCTCTTTACTTCCCTGCCTTCAGCTGCCATCACACAGGAGGTCCCCTAGGCAGCCTCTTGCTGCTATGGCTCCCTTCCAATTAGCAACGCCCTTGAGAAAGGGGACACAGAATCAGTGACCAGTCAACTTGGGACAACAAGGAGTTTCATGAATAGGACCCTTGAAGAGTTTAATAATATAATTCTCAAAACACAATAGTTTCTACTATAAATATAAAGATATGGTCCTATCTTTAATATTTGGAGCACAAAGATACCTCTTGATCAGTAACTCTAGAAGCCTATTTAATGTATATAATTAAATATGCAGAATTAATTGATTAGTTATATATAACATAATAAAGGTTAAGATTCTGTATGGACACAAACACAAAGTTAACATTTTTAAAATGTATATTAAAAATTCTTCATTTTGATAGCTATAGTAATTTTAGTTATAATTGTTTGAGATCCACACCAATAAAAATAACCGGAAGTTGTTTCAAACATGTGGAAGCATATTTTATGTGAATTGTTTTAAAGTTAAAGTTTTCAGAAGTAGATAATGTTTTAGTATGACACTAAGAGGACTTCTGGGTGAATAAACTGAAGTAAAACAGGATCGAAGAATCTCCTTGCCCAATACCTAATGAAATGAATAATATAGTAAAAGAAACAGCCAAGAGCCACCAAGGAAAGGGGCAGGTCATATGCATGTCATAAATTTAGGGAAGAAGAGGACATAAAATGAAGACAGTATTCTCAGGTGATATGCCAGAGCTGTTTTTTGTTTTTTTAAATTAAAGATTTTTGGCTAAACAGATTTAATATAATCCCATATTTTGAAGGCTAGGGAAAAACAGTGGGTTCTATGGTGATCATTCATGAAATGTACCTCTTCTAAACTCTCCAAACTCTTAGAAGCATTCCTGAAAAAACATGAGATTTAAACTGTCTCACTAATGCCCTAATATGGAAAGAAATGTGCTGAACACATAAGTAGTTACACAAGGGACAACTGTAAGAAAATCCATCGCCAGGTGGAGCCCCCACCAACGCCAAAGCTCCTCCGCAGCTGGGCTTGCCGTTCTCCAGTTCTGCGCTGAAGCGCAGCAGGGTGAGAATAAGAAACACACCACAGCTGGACCAGGGGGCTGCACACCGGCCTGAAAGGCCTTGGCAGCGGCTAGCTGCTGGGATCTGAGAAGAGGGGTCAGAATCCAGCCGCATCAAAGGCTGTAACCAACCCTTCAAGTTCTCTCCCTTCCTCATCCTGTCATCCTGCAGCTATGGAGAAGTAGTTGGATAGCAACCCAGCCCTCAAACTGTGGCACAGAGAGAAAACTAAATGAAACAACAATGACAAAAACTTTGTGAAAGGGTCACTCAAGAAATTCACTTATGATCTTTCAAATTAAACAAAATCTGGATGGAACAGTCTATATCACACATAAGCAGTATGAAAATAATGGCATGACAGCCACATAATCACACTTTGGGGAAAAAATGAGAAAAAGGAAGAGAAAGAAAGGAAGAAATAAATATTGAAAGAAAAAGGTGGGTAAGGTAGATAAAAAATCCAGTTTGCGGGGAGAAAAGGAACTAAAGCAAATCTCCAAAAGTGAGTCATATGTACAGGACAACTGGTAAAGCACAACTGCATTTTTCAAAAGGAGTGCCAAAAATAGATGACAAAGTAGAATAATATGAAAGTGAAAATTACCAAAACTAAAGATAAAAAAACAAAAAAACTTGAATCAGACTATTGAATCCAATTAAATGTAGAACTCAGATTACACTCCTGGAGGGAATTATGGTTGCAAAATAATATTAAGGTTATAAATCATGAAAAAATAACACTACAAGCAAAGAAATTTAGAAGCTTAGAAGCATGAGGCAGGAGCAAACATAACAGTGACCACACCAACATTAACGGTCATGAGTTAACGTTAGTCTTTTGCACTTTTGCAAGGTGCAATCCTATTCATTGTCTCAATGGATTATCCCACTTAATCCTAAAAACAGCCTTCTAATCATAGTGTCTTAACCTCATTTTATAGTTGCTAAAATTAAGGAATGGCAATACATACTAAGTAATTTGCTCAAGTAAGTGAAGAAACTGAGGTTCGAATCCAGGTGTCCTTGTCATCCACTGTTAAGCATGACAAGGACCTCATTTGAATTATCATGGCTGGTGTAATTTAATTCACTTTTGACTTTACTCATTATTTTCCACATTACTACTTTAAAAAAAGAATATGTAGGTATTTCTATGAAAACAGTGAAGTTATTACTCCAAAAAAAGAAAAAAACACCCAAACCTATGTCATTAATATAAAGGCAGGAGATGACAGGGGCTAAATGATCTCTTACCACATTGCAATCCTTCCTTAGGTCAATAATGACACTGTAAAGTCCTATTTGAATGACCTCGGGTAGGCAGTACAAAGCTGCTAAAGTGGAAGGACAATGCCTGCCAATATCAGTGACAGCCAATTCTTGCCAGAGCTGGTGTATATTTTTATAAAAATTAAGGATTTCAGGCTAAATATGCTTAGTATAATTTCACACTTTGAGGGAGGGAGAAATGGTAGATTATATAACGATCATTTGTGGAATGTGCTTTTCAAAATTAAATTGATATGGTGCATGGCCCAATTGAAGTTTTTATCATCTTCTGATTCAATCAGTATTTTCCATAAAACCTGAAAACTCCATCAACTAAATCAAAGACTTTAATAGGGCAATATTTGCTTGAATTTAGTTAACTGTACTTGCTTTTGTATTTATTTTAAATGAGCAGACACTTCTGTTTCACTGCAGTAGTGCATAAATATATGAATACACAATATGTTCCCAAATTAGATTTTCCATTTTGAATAGAAATCTAGAAATGATGAAGAGCTCTGCAAAAATATAATTAAATTATCTTTAAGCTCAACTATCTTATGAATTTTTTCATAATTAGAATGACCAGAAAATAGGAAAATGCTGAAAAACCAATATCATGGCTTGGAGAACATAAGTTAACAGGATTTTTGTTAAGACAAACTAGTGTATGAAAGTGTCCTTCTATCAACATTAAAGGAAATAAAATTTATATATAATAGTTTATAATAGAAAATCGTAGGAAAAGTCAAATAAACCTTAATGACACCTACCTACCAGTTTTTTAATCTTTCATTTTCTTTTCATCCACATTTCTATATGCATCAACAACCCAGTTGGCAGTCTCTTAGGGTGAGGACATTGAGTGGCTCAGCCTTAGCTGTACCGAGAGAGTGAGCAGAGTCACAAGTCTGAAGGTCAAGGTGTTTGAGAAGCTTGAGACCAAAGAGAAGGGGGAATAATGAAGAAGGAAAATATTTCAAAGCTGCATCATTGTTGTATTAACATGTAACTAAGGAACTGTTCGTTTCGTTTTGCATTTTGATTTTTGTGAGGTCGAGTTTTTGTTTTTCAAAGACAGCACAGCAAAAAGCACACAGAACTGCAGAGGAGTCCTAAGATCTGGCTCCAGTCTACCCTCATTTACGAACTGCACAGGACTGAATTTCCTAGGAGACAGTTTTAAAGAATCAAGTAAAACATATCGAATACGGTGCTTCTTAGGACGCAGAGCCCTTTCTCTATATTCGTTTATTTAGTATTTGCTATATTTCTCATTTATACATATGAAAAATATTATAGCTCGAAACAGCCGCTTAGCTTAAAAATATACAAGTAGAAAAGAAATATCAAATCAGATGCCAAATTTTATGATTGACAAAGGAATTTTTTAAGTAAATGGAAATAATTTAAAACGCATGTGTTTCTATACCTTTTTGGACTCCCTTTGTTGCCTTCATTGAGTATGTCAACGCTGAAATGAATAGTTAGTTTAGGAAAACTGCGGGCACTGTTGGCAGGATTGCGATTCGGAAGACTAAATAACTTAAAGACCTAGAATTTCAAAATGTAGTACAGACCCAGAAATTTTAGCTTATGTAGTTTCTAAAACAAAACAAAGCAGAACACATCCGTGTGATCATTTAACGCTAACGCAGGGCAAGCACCTACAGATTGCAAACTCTCGCAGGGGTCCTTTTAGGGCACAAATCGCTGATTTAGTGTCATTTTCTCTTTTCTGTTCTACTGGGACTCAGGAGCAGCATGAGCTCTGTTGTCAACCTATCACCTTTCTGGGATGAAGAAAAGATTGGACCGTTCTCCCCTGAGGGTGAGTGAGTGTAAAGCTTGTCTGGGGAAGCCCTTTGCAGTGACACCCAATTATCCTAAGGCTGATAATTGGAGGTGACAGGTAATTCCAGAACCAATGCACAGAAATTTATAAGGAAAACATAAGCAACAAATTTAAAAATACACTTTGGTTACCAAGAGATTGTAGTTGAAGTATCACTAACACCTACCATTATTTTCACCCTCGTTGTTTATTTTCTACAAACACTAAGAATTTTTTCCTCTACAAATCTTGGATTTTCTCTAGCTATTTTTAGTCAAGGTCATGATAGCTGCATAGTTTATGACTTCACTACAAACAAAACTTCTGACCTATTTCCCTAGGCGCTCCCAAGTTAAAAGTGTTCAGATTAGAATTGCAATAACTTTCTCTACAAATCACGTGCAGATTGTTTCACTCTCACTTGAAAGGGAAGTATCATTTGACACTAAAACTCTTTCTGGTATTTAGATAAAAAGTACTTTTCTAGTAGTTTATATTCTAAAAATTGGATAAATATTTTTCAAAATATTTAAAATTTAACATTTATTTTGTGCCAGTGAATAAAATTTATTGGTGAGTGTCTGTCAGACCAGCAGGGTCACGGGAGGCAGCGCCGTCAAAGACCTGATGAGTACAGAGCTCGCCACGCGGCCAGGGGGCCACGACTGGGCACGTATTTGACTCCACAACCATCCGGGATGAGGCGCTTCTCGGCCACCTTGTCATCAAATTTATGGGCATTAAACTTGGTAAAGCCCCACTTCTTGGAGATGTGGATCTTCTGGCGGCCGGGGAACTTGAACTTGGCCCTGCGTAAGGCTTCCACCACGTGCTCCTTGTTCTGAAGCTTGGTGCGGATGGACATGATGATCTGGCCGATGCAGACTCTGGCCACCGTGCCCTGGGGCTTTCCGAAGGCCCCCCGCATGCCGGTCTGGAGCCTGTCGGCCCCAGCACAGGCCATCATCTTGTTGATGCGGATGACGTGGAAGGGGTGGAGCCGCACGCGGAGGTGAAAGCCGTCGCGGCCGCAGCTTTTCACCAAGTACTTGTTGGCACAGATGCGCGCGGCCTCCAGGGCCTCGGAGGACAGCTGCTCGTGTTCATCAGACACCATGTGCCCACAGAGCGGGAACTCGTCCACTTTGGCCTTCTTCCGGCCCAGGTCGAAGATGCGGATCTTGGCATCAGGGACCCCGCGGCAGAAGCGAGACTTTGGGTAAGGCTTGTTCTTACAGTAGCGGTAACAGCGAGCGGGGCGGCGGCCCATGACGCTGAGAGGAAGCGCGGCCGCAAGGCACCGAGGAGAAAGAGGCGCGCGCTCCCACGCCTGCGCACGCGCCGTGTACACCCTGCGCGTCTTCCCGCGCGAGAACCAGAGTCCCCGCGAGCGCGCGAGGTCCTCGCCATAGATGCTGTGATTCTGCGACACTACGCCTGCGTGTGGGCACGACTGGCACATGCGCAGTGCAGAGAGCGGCTGGGCACGTGCGCCTATGGGGTTCCCGGTACCGAATTGGGCCTCGCTGCAGGGGCGCAAGAGCCGTTGCCTTCTTGCTGTCCCATGGGGCGTGGAACTGCTGCCCTAGGCTGTGTCTTAAGTATAAAAGTGTTTTCCTAGAGTTTAAATAAGGAAGTTTATATGCTTTCTGTATAGTTTGTCTAAATTGCTCCTTTTCCGGAGCTCGGGTCTCCCTCCGCCGTTTGTAGATGGGTTGCTTTTTCTGGGGCGTGAGGTCGGTCGCTTCCCTGGGCGCGGCACTTTCTGATGGGGCTCAGCAAGAGAGGACAGCAGAGTACATGCAGGGAGACAGAGAAGGTATCTGTTGTACATGCTGCTTGATAATTGCTTTGGAAAAATGAAACGGGTTCTTTTGCTTATTTGGCCATATGGAATGATTTTATTCTCAAAATGGCATCCACAAAATTGAAATGCCAACTGAGTTTTTTAACTTAAGGCTATTTGCATTTTCAAATGTTACAGCTTCTGGGAACTTCATGAAAGAGTATTGTTAATCTATTATACCTTACTGAAAATGGGTTTAATAGCTTTTTTCGCCTGATATTAGATTTCGTAAAAATATGATCAGGCTCAGAGGGTTGGGAAGGAGGAAGATGAAAGAGAATTTATAGATAGTCTATAATCCCTACTTGGATTTTTCTAATGTTTTTTATTCCTTTCTGCCATTTCACAAATCTGTGACATCACAGAACAATATCCTTCCAATGTGAATATATTCTGCTCAAGCTTTCTCTTTAACAGGAAAACAAATAAGTTGTGACAAATTAACTCCTGCCCTTAAAGTGAGTGGGGTTTTACAAGATACCCGTGTTAGAGTAGATGCGTTAAAGCTCCCAGCGTAGAGAACTTTCCCACCTTACATAGAAGCCTGCTTGCTTCCCCTTTCTGCCTTCCTGTTTTCCCCCAATAGTTGCTCTGTCCTGTGTAAGCCTGAATATGGAGATAAAGCAGCAGGACACGTTGTGTTGCCCTCACTGAGCTTGCAAGTCTAGGAGGGGATTTAGATGCTACTCAAATAATACGTTATTATATTACAAAGTACGAAGTTGACCCAAAAATGAGAAGCAGAGTGAGCCCTGAGAGCTGGGATGAGGCCCTATCTCGACTGAGAAATGGAGAGGGAAGACTTTGTCAGGAAACAGATTCTGTATAGTGGCTGAGGCACATGGCGCCTGGCATCAGCGAAGGCCCTGAAGCAGGTGAGAACATGGACCATTTCTGGAACTAAAGTAGGGCCAGTGTGACGATAAGTGAGGGGCTGAGTGGCATAACATGAGTCCAGTGTGTCGAGGGGTTGGGGGTCTGCATATCATGCAGGCCCATTTTACCATGTTAGGGATCCTGCCCTCTTCTTCAAGACCACTGAAGAGCTCTACACACGTTTGATCACTCTTGTTGTATATAATGTAGTTAATAGACGGAACGGGGCCAAAAAATGGAGGCCAGGAGATCAGGAAGAAAGGCTTTACAACAGCAAAGAAAAGAAATGAAGATAACTCGAACATGCTTTTACTATCTTTTATTTTGTAAACATGTTTGTATCTTTTTCTACTCTTACATGCCCTAAATCTGTCATAGTTCTGGGGGAGAGGAGGCTGTAGGGTAAAAGGAAGCTACCCAGCCAGCATTCATGAGCCATCATCCACTCACCCTGCCTGTCTAGGCCAAGCTTTGGGTTTCCAAAACTCTAGATTTCTCTGACCAGCAGGTGTTGTGTGCTGTCAAGGCCTGCTTGCATAATCCTCTTTCATTAATCCACAGGATGACGAATCCTAGTTTGCCTGGGACTTTACCAGTTTTAGCAGTGAATTCCTCCGTCTTCCACAACTCATCTGTCGCAGGCAAAATGGGAAGGTTAGTCGCCCTGCCACACTGATGCATGGCACCTCACAGTTGCAGGATAGAGTCAGAGGGTGGGAAGAGATGGTGAGAGCCAGCCTGCAATTCTCCACTTATACCCCTTTTCCTAGTCCTACAAATACTAGAAAGGAGCCTGTGGAAAATGTAAGCCACACCATTTTATGTTAAAAGAAAAGCATTCTCTTCAATCAATTCTAACATTTTGAGTGTTCCCCAGCTCCCAACTCCTGCCACCCATAATGTACATCATGCTAAGCAAACCTTGCAAAAAAGAATAAAACTTGTCTGCTTTGAAGTGGCCTGAAATATTGTTGAAAAGATGATACATGGGAAATAATTTAGAGTTTTCTTATTGGCTAGCATTATTACTTTCACAACTGCAATAAAAGTTTAGCAAAGGGAGATGCTAGTGTCACATAAAATAGATATGGCTTAAAGAATGAGTAGGAGATATGTAAGCGACAGTAAGGAATAAGGTAAGAAAGGTGCATGGTAGCTACATAGACGGTTAAGATCTATGAGACAAGAGCTATGTCTATTTGGGTCACTGTTTTGTCCCCTGTTTTTGGCAAATTGTGTGACCCGTAGCTCAGAAAATATTGGAATGAGTACGCAACACTACTGAGGTGCAGTGGTGTGTTGGTAAATGTTGAAAAGCTTGCTCACTGGGGAGTGGGGGAGCGGAGCCGAGGGAGGGAGGAAAGCCCCTGTTTGTAGTTTACTGACTTCCGTGGCGTGAATGCTTCATCATCAATTTCAGCCACTAGTGTGATATTAACCTAATGATGGGGAGAGATGCACACAATCGGCTCTTGTGAGTCAGTGTTAGCTGGCTCTGCACACTGGTATTTAGCTGTGCATACCCAAAAAAATAGAAAAGACAAACTTGACTCAAGCTAATAATTCATAACCTGGGATAATAAATTTTGGATGAGTAGGAAGAGATCATTTTCTCGGAGCCTCAGAAAGCAGACAAATAAACATGTTTAGACTTGATGATTTTGCTTTGACTATGAAGCAGTCTTTCCTCCATGGTTTCTCTCCTGTTCACAATGCTTATGTAAGAGATCTGCAGTATTCTGTACTTATTGGTTAGGTGTGCATCAAGGCTTTAAATATTTGGAATTAGCACTGGACAGTGTTAGCAATACAGTCAAATTCCCAGTATCCTCTGGATCCATGTAAAGACTGGAAAAGAATAGTTCTGTGTATCCGTTCAGTGCAGCACTTCGTTTCCGTCCTTGATACCACATTTCAAACACTTCACAAAAAGCTAAATCTGACTCTGTTCGTAAAGAAGAATATGCACTGGAGTCTAACATATGGACTGATGTGCGCCCTGGATGCCCTCTCCTGCTGCTGGAACCTTCGGCCTTGTTGATGGCTGAGTCGTTATGCAGCCTTCCATCACTTGGTGTTTGACAATAGACTATGATTCCGAGATCACTTCCCCTCGGGCTCTCAATGAGGTGTGAAGCCTCCACTGGTGATGAATAGTCATTTTCATCTGCATTTCTTAGTAACTTCTTACTGGGAGCCATTATCTCAATATTTTAAGAACCCAGATGAGCAATTTGCCTATATTTTCCTAGAGTTGAGTTGTGAATGTAAAAGAGTCATGGTTATGGCTGGCCTTTTCTTCAGAGTCAGCCAGTTGTGTCCATTGTTGTGGCTAAAGGGTGGTCATACTGCTCCATCTCATACACCAGATTCATAACAGTCTCCTTATCTATTTGACAAATGCACATTTTCTGAATGGAAATACGGTGACATGATTAACTGTTTGGTCCCAGGGGCCTAATGCATCTTCTTTTTTGACTGATATTTTATACGTTTTGATTATTCTCCTTTTGGGAATCTGTTTTTTATTTTGAATCTGCGAACTGAGTATATACACTTACCTTTGTGCTTTGGTAGTATAGGATGAGCTCCCCCAAAATGAGTGTTTTTTTAATATTCCTCCAGAAAATTGGACAAAATAAGTGAGGATTAAATCAGGGAGAAGTAGCGCATAAATATGCTCATTAGAATTTCATTGATTTTAGTTTGTAAATGTTTACGTTACTTGTTTAGGTGTCGTACTTGTACAGAATTTATAAGTCGTTAATCAGTTTTATATGGTAAGTAATTGCTTTTATAATTATGCATATTTAAGTAATGCTATAATGAAGATATAATTTCTAATATATAATAAATAAGAAAGTGCTATAATAGAGCATAATAATAAAAATTCTATGCTAAAGAGGACTTGAATCAATACAAAGAATCTACATATATATTTAAAAGCCCTCCTCTCTTAAAAAGTCTTGGTTTGGTGTGAACATTTGAGAAGCACTCATGTGGGGTCAGGGTGCTGTGTATGAAGCTTTCCTCCCACAACTGAAGGCCTGGGATTCCTGTCCTGTGACCCAAGTCCCTGTCCATTATTTAAAAGGTGTCATGATGGGAGCACTGTTATTTTTCCCCTAATACCCAAGTTGCTTGCCAATAGTATGAACTTTTTGTGGTTTACTAGGCTTACAGACATACATGAAGCAAATAGTAAGTTAAACATTAGAACTGTGTAATCATTTATATCCTAACACCCAATTGTATTTCAGGTTAAATCAATCTTGTATGTTTAAAGGATGACCTCTCTATCCACTGAACAGAACTTTTTCTTTATGAAAGTGAACAATCAACCTTAGTGATTAGACGTAAGGGTTCTTGAATTGTGAATTAGGTATTCCAGTTGGTAAAGCATTGACTTCAAAAGGCTTTTAGTAGAGCTTTGCCTCACTTGTCACCACTTTAATCCCAATGGCAGCCAATACTGAGGACTAGATCAAAGATAAATTGTCATACTATTTGGGACACATGGTAAACTACTACATTATTGATCTACTTAGTACTTATATAAAGAATTTGGCCTTGCCCAAAGCTTCTGGAAGTTAATCTCTAGTGTCTTTTCTTTGCCTAGGGACTTTGACCATAATGGGTAGTCTAACAATGTGGTTTATGGTGAGGGCTGACCATGCCAGAAAGACCAACAATGCAATGTAGGTTTTTGGGTCAGTGGTATCAGTTGACCTGGAGACTCACATCAACCGTGTATACAGTCAGTCTGTCAATCATGCCTGCCTAATGCAGTACTGATAAAAACTCTGAACACTGGGGCTTGGGTAAGTTTTCCTGGTTGGCAGTTCTCCATACATATAGTCACAAATCAGTGCTAGAAGAGTAATTCATCCTGCTTCAGTGGGGAGAGAGCAATGGAAGCTCCATGTTTGGTACTTCTCCTAAGCTCTACTCTATCCACGTCTTCCCTTGCTGATTTTAATCGGTCCCCTTTCCCTGTAATAAACCATAACCATGAGCGTATTCACCTTCTGTGAGTTCTGTGAATCCTTATAGTGAATTATCAAACCTGAACATGGTTTTGGGAATCCCCTAAACTTACAGTTGCTGTCAGAAATGAGGGCAGTCTTAGGCATTGTGCCTTCTAACTTTGTAGTTGGCTGAAAATTTTCATCCCTCAGCCCCATAAACCATGTATAAATGGTGGGGCACTGAAACATAAAGGAGATTGGAAATCTAGTTTATAGCGTCTCGTACAGTTAAAACATAATAGGCTAACAACAAGAAGTAAAGATTTTCTTAAAAAGTCATTGTTTTTTCTGCTTAAAAATATGTGTATTTATTAAAGAAGTAGCATATGTGCATGACAAAAATATAGAAATATAGACTGTTAAGGTTTGGTCATGTTTTCTTGCAGTAATTTTATGTGTGCCATTTTTATATCCTGATTTTTCTTTCACTTAAGCATTTTCTATAAGAATAAATGTTGCTCATATTATTTTAATAGTGGCAAAATACATTTTATCATATGCTAAGTTTTAGATCCATATATGAACAGATAAATTTACTTCCTGGCTGTCTATTTCATTGTTCTGTTTATATGCTCAAGAGCTAGTACCATAAGGCTATAGCAAAAGCAGCTTCAACTTATTTATTGATTTAACTTGAGGTCAACATCCAGGAGCTAATTGGTCATAAATAAAGGCTTGCTCCTTCTGACAAAGTAATATTTTAGAATGAGGCTCCTCATCAGTCACTTAAGCAGCAAAATGTGGATTAGCGACAAATAGTACCAGTGATCAGCATAAAAAAATTATAATGCAGGCAGCAACATGAATGAGAATGAGCAAAATAAGCCTACGACCGGCCAATTTTTGGTAAAAGTCTTGATTTCAAAGACATACAAATTCTTAATTCTTTGCTGGACAGTCAGAGAGTTTGTAAAATTCTAGCTAAATCTGGAAGATACTTGTTTCTTCTCCCTGAGATTGCATAAAGTGTTATTTTAAAATTATTCTAATGACAATGTAAAGGCATTCAGAAGCAGAGCATTTCCTAAAGCTTTACTTATCTCACCATCTTACTTGAAAGCCAGCTTATATCCTTTATGGAATGAAGTAGATTAACTATTTTTGCATGCATTTTGATAAAAAAAAATATGTCTCCACAAGTTCATTTGAATAGGTCATTTTAACATAATTACATTGTATCACCAAGCTGTTTCTGGAAATTTAGTAATTTTTGAGGATCACTGTGTCGAAGTTCACTATAATGCCACAACGTATCTTGTATATGTAAAATAAGAGTAAAGCGAGGCTCAGGAATGACATGTATCTCTTTAATCTATAAAAATATTTTCCCATAGATCTCTTAGCTTGATTCCCCAAAATAATTATCTCAGAAGGCACACAGAAACAAGTTAACTTGATTGTTCAAAATGAAGAAGTAATCCTTGGAAACATTAATTGACTCACCTAAAAATAAAAGTTGCTAAGTGTTGGATTTTGCAGAAAACTCAGCTCTTTGTGAACACTTTTTCGAAAAATTGTTCTTCTTCAGAATTTACCATTGGGGGTAGCTGACTATCACTTAGCATCTGAAAGTCAAGCTGGCTCTAAGATGAATTATGAGTCAATTGTGGAGCACATCCAGGGGCTAATGGGTTCTAAAACCAATACAGTTTGGTTTTTTTTTTTTAAAGATTGGCACTTGAGCTAACAACTGTTGCCAGTCTTCTTTTTTTTCTTCTGCTTTTTCTCCCCTTATCCCCCCAGTACGTAGTTGTATATTTTAGTTGTGGGTCCTTCCGGCTGTGGCATGTGGGACACCGCCTCAACATGGCATGATGAGCAGTGCCGTGTCCGGGCCCAGGATCCAAACCCATGAAACCCTGGGCTGCCGAAGCAGAGCGCAAGAACTTAACCACTCGGCCACGGGGCTGGCCCCTAAAACCGATTTGAGGGTCCTCTTTAAGAAACAGAGTGGAAATTATAAATACAAAATTAAAGACAAAGCAAATATTTATTTATAATGAGAAAATAGATTACAAATAGCTGTTAAAACTTCAAGCTCATTTTTAAAAAGAATATATTTTTATTAATTGCCTAATCCACTTTTAAAATCTTTCTCTTTATATTTTCTGGCTACATAATCTTTGATCTCCTCTCCATTTGACCATTATTTTGTGATATTTTTATGAAGAATAAAGACTCAATTCAGTCTTTCCTCAAGTAAGATCATTGAAATTTCTATTGATAACATAAAAGTTGCTTTCCGCCTCTTAACAGAATATCACTAAAGCCATGTACAACTTTAGGATTGTTGTCAAATTGAGAAAAGCCTTTTTTCTTTCATTTGTGAAGTGTAATATTTCAAAGAATTTTCTTTGGGCGATGACTACTCTCAAATACTAATGGACGGTACTTGTGACCCAGTTTACAGTTGCTGTCCCCCTTGTAACACAGTGATGAGAGAGCTGGAAAGCTCTCATGTCACTCATACCCACCTTGTAATGTGGTGATGAGAAGGCTGGAAACCACACATCGCACTTGTTCTCATGAGAGCTGATTGTGTGCATCTCTTCCCAACTTTGAGTTTGATGACGTCATGTTGGTAGGTTGAATTGGGCAGGATGGAAGTATTTACACTATTGAAAAAACCTAAAAATCGGGCCATTTATTTATTATTTTTTCTGTGGAGAGCCAGTTATTAAATATGTGCCAGGACACCCGATAATACCTCCTCCCAAGTTCTATGTCTCTTTCATTGGCGTCGCGCTTCATGTCAGGTCAGCCAGAAATGTAAATCTTTTTCTGAGCTAGAACAATTCATTGTTCTCCATTCATTGCATTATAAAATAATCCAAAAGCCTATTTATAACCTCAATTAAAATTTTTGCTTAATTAATTAAAGCTATTGATGTGATCTGAAATTTGTTTTGGAGACAGTTTTGTTGTTGATGGCAGAATACTTTCTATTGCTGTTATTCATTTTTATCACATTTGTTTTATAATCCATCAGTTTTTACCACATTTTCTGTTATTTACTAAATAAATTTGAAAGTACTGCCAAATGAGGAGTCTCTGTTTTTCACTTGTTCCAAGTGAAATGTCCCAAAACGGCTTTCCAAATTGCAGTAAAAATGGTATATTGCAGCTTTCTCAATTGACCACAAATCTTTGTATCGCTGTGCTGGATAAGTCAGCACAGGGAGTGGTCAGAATACTCCTGGAAGCAATTTCAACACCAGAACAACTAGCAATAACTTATCCATAAATTGATGTGGCTGCAAACCACAGAAACATACCCTACTAAGCTCATGCTAAATGCATTCTCTAATAACTTCCTTTTAGCCAGACTCCCAAATTGCCAGTTTTACTCCGATGCTCTCTGGCCTCAGGGAAAGCGTGAAGGAAGAGAAGCGGGAGTGCGAAAAAGACTGCAAATTTTAGAAAAACAATGTGTGAACTCATTGCTAGGGCGCATCCTAGAGCCTTGGAAGGGGCCTGTGTGAGTGAAGGTCCCTAAATCTGAAGCTTCATTGATTTATTAGAGGTCATTCCATTTCTGGGCAGGTGATGCTGCTTTCTACTTCTTTTTTAGTCTTTTTTTGCTTTTTTTGAGGAAAATTAGCCCTGAGCTAACATCTGCTGCCAGTTCTCCTCTTTTTGCTGAGGAAGATTGGTCCTGAGCTAACATCTGTGCCCACCTTCCTCTACTTTATATGTGGGATGCCTGCCACAGCATGGCTTGACAAGCAGTGTGTAGGTCCAGGCCCAGGATCCGAACTGGTGAACCCCAGGCTGCTGAAGCAGAGCACGCAAACTTAACCACTGCACCACCAGGTGAGCCCCTGCCACTTTCTACTTCTTAATACCCTTTTCATTTGACCTCCCTAAGTGGTTTTCCTCTCACATTTGCTTTCTACAGTCCCAATGTCTTCAAAAATCTAACAATATTTATACCATAACTACCTTCAAATCCTTTACTCACACTAAAATACAGATTATAGTTTCCAACTTAAAATTTTTCTCTCTAAAGGTTTCCAACAGCAAAGTCTTACAATAAAAGAATTGAGTAATAATAATACTATTTCAAGCAACAAATAATCGAAGAGAATATTTTAGTCCATGGAACACTATCTCTAAATTCATGGCTTATATTTTAATTAGTTGAAGGATAAAACTATTCAGTAAATATTGGCTTGTCATTTGGAAAAAAAACTGGGTACTTATCAAATGTTTTATAACAAAATAGATTCCAGGGGGATCAATGATTTAAATATTAGAATAGAATAAAATACTAGAAGAAAAGAAACATGACTTTATTTAAAGTCTTGAAGTGGTAAAGTCTTATCAAAGCAGGACTCGAACAGCCAGAAACTTGTAAAGAAAAACTTCTGAATTCATGAAAAATTTAAACTTCCATAAGATTAAAATAAATGGGTATGTTTCTGTATATACATATACATATGTAAAGAGTGAGAAATGATTTGTGCTGTGCAGAGATTCCGTAGAAAAACGAATATCAAATGAGTTCTGGTTATCCATTAATGCATCATAAAGCACCCCAAATTTATTGATATTAAATCACAAAAATCATTTGTTTCTATTATCTGTCATAATTCTGGGTACTGACTAGTCTCATCAAGTTAGCTTTCACTTGAGTTCTGTTTGTGACATTATGATCAAGTAGTTGCTGGGACTAAAGTCATCCTGAAGACTATCTGCCTTCCGTGTTTGATGACTAATGCTAACTGTTAGCTGGGATTTCAACTGATGCTACCAGCCAGACCAATGACATGTGCCTATCCATGTGGCCTGGACTTCATCACAGCATGGTGCCTAGGTTCCTAGAGCACACATCCTTGGAGGGAAATCCTGTCGCCTAGACGCAGAAATCATGTAGCATCCATTCTGTTGTATTCTTTCCATTAGAAGTGAGTCACTCATGCCAGCTCATGTTCACGGGAGGAGGAATTAGACTTCCTTCTGTGATGGAAGGAGTGTCAAAAACTGGTAGATATGTTTTAAAACCACCGTCATCTTCCTTCTGCCCACAAGTAATTTACGTTCCTGCCACATGCAAAGCACACTTACCCTGACTGTGACTCCGTAAACGTGCATGTGTGATGGTATCAAGTTCAGGTTTGAGGTCCAGGTTTTTGTAATCCAAATCAGGTCCAAGTGTAGATGAGTTTCCTTCTTCCCAACGTGAGCATCTATGAACTACGAGATAAATGACCTATTCCCCACATCCAAAGTACCATGGTGGAGCAGGTGGAGCACAACTAATGAAGACATTGCCATCCCAAAGCATGGAAATGGGAGACCAAGTGGTCCACAGAAAATCTGAAAATCATTCATGCGCATGTTACCAGTCCCTTGATTATGACTCGCTCCCACTTCTTGGGAATAATTTTCTATAAGTCTTGGCTACACCCTCTGGGATCTTAATATCTGCTTTCTGAATATTTTTTCATTTCCCACCAAAAGAGGCTTGTGCTTGTGGTTGAATAGTATTCTAAATCTGCTTCATGCCCGTTGAAGTTTAGGTGTCCAAAGGCCTGTTTTCATCTTGTACCATCTCTGTCTCCTTTAGTCCAGTGTGGTGGCGTTTCCAGTGATACAATTCCCTTAAATACGTTGTAGGCTTCTAGGAATTGTACTGGTGTTCCTGCTGTTAGCAAAAGCCCCATTCACAAATCTCTCTGAGATGAGCTCTATTCTGCCTTGGACTCCCTGAAATGCTGAGGAGGGAAACACTCTTTAGATTCTTAGAGGCCCTAGTGTTTAATTGGGAGGATCTACAAGGGACACTCTTAAAATATTTAGAGAGCATTTTATCTTTTAAAAGAGTCTGAGGAACCAATTTAAAGTATTTCTGAGGCTTAACGGTCACACTCTCTTTGCTTTGTCTATCGATTGTGTTTTCCTGACAATGTCCTGGATTTGATCTTTGCCAGGATGCTCTCTCTGAATTTGAAAATTGTTTGCCATCTGGAGAATCTGGGAATGGGAACAATTTTATTTCGAAACCAGAATTTTGGCTCTTTTCTAGCTATCTATTTGTTCATTAAATGATGTCTCTCCTTCTCATTTTATCATAGGCAAATAGAAGAAGCCAGGTGGCATGTTCAACACTTTTCCTGGAATTCCTTTTAGCTAGATATCCACACGTTTTCCATTTGTCATGTTACCACAGGCAACAGTGTTGCTAAACTCTCTGCCAGGACTTAACAATGGGCACCTTTCCTGTAACTGCCAGTAACATTTTTTCTTGCCTTTGTTTGGTACCCACCAAAAGCCTTGTCAAGGCCCTTTAGGATTCCATCAATAGCCTCAGTGCCCATCTGGAATTTTTCCATCACAAGGGCTCAAAGCCAATGACACGTATTTAAAGTTTAATTTCATAGCACCCCACTCCTAGTATCCAGATTAGTTCCAATAATCTGTAACTATGTACCCCCTAACTTGGTGGCATAAAACAGCAACAATTCTTTTTTTTTTCCTTTTTCTCCTCAAAACCCCCCAGTACATAGTCGTATATTCTACTTGTAGGTCCTTCTGGTTGTGCTATGTGGGATGCCACCTGAGCATGGCCTGATGTGCATTGCCATGTCCACACCCAGTTTCCAAACTGGCAAAACCCTGGGCTGCCAAAGCAGAGCACGTCTACTTGACCACTCAGCCAGGGGTTGGCCCTAACAATTCTTTACTATTATTATTGTCGCTAAAGTTTCTGGGAGGCAACTAGGCTCAGCTAGGAGGTCTTTGCTTGGGATTTTTCATGCCGTTGTAGTCAGATGGTGGCTGAAAACAACTTGAAGGCTTTTCACACACATGGTTGTAGCTGCTGCTGGCTGTTGGCTAGGGTCTCACTTGGAGCCATCTGTCAAATTTTCTATGTTTAATCTCTTCATGTGTCCTGGGCTTTCTCACAGCATTGTTTCTTGGTCCCAAGGGGTGACATCCAAGAGAGGGAGTCAGGCACATCCTTTTGTGAGCTAGCCTCAGAAGGCATGCAGCACCACTGCTGCCACATTTGATAAGTTAGAAGTTGGTCACCAAGAGACTTCTGGAATGATCAAGTACAGACTTATGAAAATCTGCTTTTCTATAGAAGCTACACAGACACTGCTGAAAATTGTCAAAATAAACTTTTTTCACAACACAGGAAGTTAACCTAGAACTTGTAACAGTCCGAGAAGCATTTATCCTAGAAAAATGTGTACATCTCAATAAGAACAGTAAGCTTTGTTGTGGTTTAACTGGCCCTATTTCCATTTCCTTCTCCTCATGTCTGTGGTAGCTTTGAAAAACAGCAGACTTGCAACCATAACAGTTGTGAAAACCAGCAGCCACACAACCACTGAAGGGGGTAGATCGGATTAGGAGCTCTTCCAGAAGCTCCATCTCCAAAGAATTGCATCATTTGACTTGGCTGGTAGCTCCCTGGTAAAACCTTATACATGGGACTTTTGTTATTTGAGCTGGCTAAGAGCTGGCTCATTAGGAAAAGTTCTGTCACTAAGTTGTTTGCTGGAAGCAACCAGTAGCAATTTTTTAACATTGCAGCTGCCCTATGTGAACATACCCATAGTGAAAAACAAGAGGCTGGCCAAAAGAACTTCAAAGAAAGAGCTTGGGAATGAGTTGTCCATGGGGAGCTTTGAAAAGCTCCAACATAATCCTAGGGATCTAGAAGAGCGCACACATGTGTAGGGCTATGCACATGCCCAGGAACTTCCTTAGAAGGCCCGAATCTCTTGCCTTTGGCTGGCTTTGAGTCCCTGTGCAAAGAGGAAATAAAGCCAAAGACAAAAAAATAAAGAAAGCAATTAATAGAAACTGTCCTTGAGGAAGTTCATATTTTGGTCTTACTGGACAAAGGCTTCAAATCACCTATTATAAATATGGTCAGAGGAAACAATGTCTAATGATATAAAGGAAAGTATGAGAATCATTTCTCATCAAATAGAGAATACGGATAAAGAGAAATTATAAAAATAATATGGAATATGGAATAAAAATGGAATTTCTGGAGTTGAAAAGTTCATAATTAAAATGAAAAATTCCCTAGAAGGGCTCGAGAACAGTCTTGACTTAGCAGAAGAAAGAATCAGCAACCTTGAAAATCGATCAATTGAGAGTGTCAAGTAAGAATAACAGAAAGGAAAAAAGAGTAAAGTAAAATGAACAGACCCTCAGAGACCTGTGGGACACCATTAGTCACACCAACATATGGATGATGGTAACTTTAGAAGAAGTGGAAGGAGAGAAAGGGATAAATTCATAGAAAGACACAAACTACAAGAACTAACTCAGCAAGAAAGAGAAAATCTAAATGGACCTATAATAAGTAAAGAGATATAATTAGCAAGTGAATCGAATTAGTAATCTATAAACTTCTCGCAAAGAAAACCTAGGCTTAGATAGTGAATTCTAGCAAACATTCAAAGAACAGTTAATGCAAACCACTCACAAACTATTCCAACAAGTAGAAGAGGTGGAATGACTCCCCAGCTCACTCTACTGGGCCAGTGTTAACCTTGATACCAGAATCAGACAGAGAAATCACAAGAAAGGAAAACTGCAGACCAATATCCCTTATAAATATAGAGGTAACATCCTCAACAAAACCTTAACAAATGAAATCCAGGAACATGTAACAACAATTATATACTATAACCAAATGGGATTTGTCCCAAGAGTACAAGGGTGTTTTAATTCATACAACACATAATATTAATAGAATAAAGGACAAAAACCACTTGATTATCCCACTAGATACGGAAAAAATGTTTGACAATATCCAACACCCTTTCATAACAAAAACAGTAAACAAACTAGAAATTAAAGGAAGACTTCCTCAAACTGATAAAGGGTATCTATGAAAGCCTAGGCTAACAATCATACTTAATGGTGAAAGAATAAATGATTTCCTCCAAAGAGTAGGAACAAGACAAGGATGTTTTGTCTCACACTTCTACTCAACATCATGGAGCTTCTGGCCAGAGCAATAGGCAAAATAAATTAAAATAAAATAAAACAAAAGAAACAAAGGAATACATATTGGAAGGGAAGAAGTAAAACTATCTTTATTTGTAGATGTCATCTTCTACATAGAAAATCATAATTAATCTAAAAAAGTAAAAATATAACTAATGCATAAATTTTACAAAAATCAGTTGTTTACACTAACAATAAACTCTCTGAAAATTAAGAACAATATTACATTAGCATTAAACATTTAATACCCTTAAAAAGAATAAAATAATGAGAATAAATTTAATAAAAGGCTTGTCCACTGAAAATTGCAAAACATTGTTGAAAGAAATTAAAGACTTACATAAACAGGAGACCCATACTCATGGATTGGATGACTTACTATTGTTAAGATGGCAACATTCCCCAAGTTGATCTAAAGGTGTGGTCCTGTTGTCATCAAAATCATGGCTGATTTTTTTTTTGCAGAATCTGTTGAGCTGATCCTAAAATTCATATAGAAATGCAAAAGATTCAGAATAGCCAGTTTAGTCCTGAAAAAGATAAGTAAAATCGTAGGACTCACATTTCCCATTTTCATAACTTATTATAAAGCTACGGTAATCAAGACAGGGTGGTCCTGGCATAAGGATAAAATATAGATCAATGGAATATATTGAAAACTCCAAAATAGGTCCATATGTTTATGGCCAGCCGATTTTTGACAAAAGTGTCAAGAAAATTCAGGGGCGGAAAGAACAGTCTTTTCAACAGGTATTTCTGGGACAACAGCTAACATATGCAAAAAGAATAAAGTTGGACCTCAATCTCAAACCACATAAAAAAATTAACTCAGAATGGATAACAGACTTAAATGCAGGAACTAAAAGTATAAGACACTTGGAAGAAAACAGAGGAGTGAAACTTCAAAGTTTCTTTTATAAGTACCAAAAGCACAAGTGATATAGGAAAAACTAGATAAATTGGACTTCATCAATTTCAAAAAATTTGTACCTCAAAAGACATCTTCATGAAAGTGAAAAGACAACCTATAGGATGGGAGAAAATATTTCTTATGTATGTATCTGTCCACACTGATGTGCAAATTATGGCTAATTTTCCATATAGATTTAGCTATAGAGTGCCCTCAAAAAATTTTTAAATGACTTAAACCCAATGGTAGCATATACTGGAATGGGTCAAAAATGTACGTTGGGATGATTCTAACAATTGCTTTTTCTTTCTTTCTTTCTTTCTTTTTTTGAAGAAGATTAGCCCTGAGCTAACATTTGCCACCAATTCTCCTGTTTTTTGCTGAGGAAGATTGGGCCCTCCTCCAGTTTATATGTGGGACACCTGCCACAGCATGACTTGGTAAGTGGTGCATAGGTCCCTGCCTGAGATCCTAACTAGTGAACCCCAGACTGCTGAAGCAGAGCACATGCATTTAACCGCTATGCCACTGGGCCAGCCCCTAACAATTGCTTTTCAGCAGGTTGAAGCAATTTAAAAGACATACGGAGAGTCCTCATTAACAGCATATCCTGGTCAGAGCTGACCAGGAAACTCTCCCTCTTCTTTCTACTTTGATATATTTAATACAAAGAAAATACATATACATAAGAAAGAAAATAATATTTTGAAGAACTCAGTATGATGCATATTTTGCTCAGGTTCAATTATTTGTAGAAATAAACGTTCATGTCTCTGTGTTCTTTGAGTACTTTTAAAACATAAAATCTGTGGGGCTGGCTCTGTGGCCAGGTTTTAAAGTTCTGCACACTTAGCTTTGGTGGCCTGGGTCCACAGGTTCGGATCCCAGGCAGACCTTCTCCACTCATCAGCCATGCTGTGGCAGCACCCCACATACAAAGTAGAGGAAGATTGGCACAAATGTTAGCTCAGGGCGAATCTTCCTCACCAAAAAAAAAAAAAAAAAGTGGATGGAATTAAATTTAAGAACAATCTTTTAGAGAAGCATGAAATTATTAAGGAAATAAATGATTAATGACCAATTTAAGTTAATATGCAATATAATCCTCAAGCAACTCTTACTAATATAGAAAAACAATCCAATCAAGCATTCCAGGGTTTCCTCCCCCACAAAACATCATTATTAGAAGATATAATTCTTTTTTTAAAAAATTATTTTGTTGAGTTCATATTGGTTTATAACATGGTGTAATTTCAGGCGTACATTATTATATATCAATTTCTGTGTAGACTGCATCTCTCCCACCCCGAACAGTGTAGTTCTTATATGTCATCATATATATGTGCCCCTTTACCACTTTGATCCTCCCCCGCTAGATGATATAATTTTTAATGTGCTGGATGTTGCAGCATTTAGATATCATACAAGTTATTTCCATCACTGATGTAATCAATTAACCCAATTAAATTATGATAAAACAGTTAATTGTCTCCTTCAGATGAACAACACAACTGTTAATAATTAAAATCTATAAGGATATAAATATTATGGCATCTTAATTTAATTCTCATCATTGATCTGGTGTTGCATTCCCAAACCATCTTTACTGTGTGACCGATACAGTTTCATCCTTCTGGAAAATGGCTTCTGGAAAAGACTTCACTGTCTGGCACGTCCAGAGTTGCACGTTCCCTCCTCATTATGACAGCACAGCAGCTCGTTCAATCAGTGGCCCGGGAATCAGGCCCTGTCTCTTGAGTTCAGCTGCACGGATCTGTCAGCCCCAAACTTGTTAAATATCTATCTTCTGAGTAGTATTTCTTTCCCTAATTCTCAAACAAAGTTTCCAGTTTTAATTAAGATTTAAACTAAGGTAAAACTAAGGTTGTGAATTGCTTGGTTTTTACCTAATTTAGTCAGCCAATAGGCAGAATAACTTTTAAATTCTTTGAAAGAGCAGAGGGCCAATGTTACTAAATTAATACTGTAGGTATGTCCTCACAGCAGAAGCATTTTGATAACATCTCTGTTTGCAAATGCGTTTTTTTAAAATTTCAGTTGACTCTATCTGGATCAAATTAAAATCAGTAAAATTTTTTATATAGAATCAAAATGATCCAGTCAATTAATCAACAGAACTCTATTGAGTGCCAGATGCTCAGTTCTGCTCTCCTCTGTGTGTGGGGGAACATAATGAGAATAGATGTGGGAAACCTAATTTGGGAGATAGGATATGTGCACATGAAAACATAACTCAAAACTCAAAACACACTATGGTAATTAGCATGTAGTTGGTACAATATGGTATGCACAATTAGAGCTATAAAAACTGGATGGAAGTAATAGTTCCTTAAGTTTAGATGGTGAAAAATGTCTCGTGGAAGAGGTCCCCGCCATGAATCCAAACTCCGTCTTCCTTTGCTTGTTCAAAGAGGACACTTCTGAGTGGTATCCCTGGGAAACTTGTCCTTAATCTTCCGTCTTCCCAGAATCCAGCTTCCTCTTCTCTTCCCCTCCTCTTTCCGGTGCCCTGCAACCTGCTGGCATGGTTGAGACCCTCTTTTATGATAGAAGGGCTCAGACAAAAACCTCGATATCGATTGCCAGTGAGGCATGAAAATAAGATTTTCAACATATTTACTCATGAACAGTTGTTGAGGCACATATATATATACTCACTTGTACCCGTTTAGTTCCTGGAACCACAGGTTGGAGACATTTAACAAAGCCTAGTTCTAATAGGAAGAAAAATGAGAGTCAGCTTTTCTTGTAGTTTGTTTGCTCCCAGAGAGCAAACATATGTCTTTTATGAGTCTTTTCCATAGTTTCTGAAACTACCTTAGCAAGATAAATACTACTTTCTTTCTCTGACAGGCATGAAGGTCTGCAACTCCTGTTAATATGTTTTCCTTTTAGCACAGCACCTCTTGATGGAAGATTGTAAACTACTTATACTTCTTAGTCTGGTCCTGCCCAAAACACCTCATGCCTTCAAGAAGTTTGGCTTTATGTCAAGTCTTCTGAGGAGGAATGGATTACATAAACATCACACTACACTATTATTATTTGTTGCTTTGTCACATTGGTGTGTAATAACAACTCGTGGTGATGTTAATTATCATTATTAATAACTACTAAATATACCCTATATGTTCTAATCAGGTGTGGAAAGGTGACTCATGTCTAGTTTGAGACTAACGAGATCCTCTACATATCATTTAGGGTCATGTCACTCAGGTTAGGTGAAGGAGTAAAGAAACATGATTGCCTCGACTTAGTGCTGGGCAACTAAGAAATACGTCAGTAGACTTAGAATCAAATAGAGCGAAATTCATGCTTAACCCTGTTAGTGTGATGTTTTATTGCCTGGGGAGATTCAGTTGGGCCTTTGGGAAATAGGTGAGGAGCCCAGGGCTTGCAATGGGCAAGTGACAAAAGAAACATGAGAGCTCAGATGCTGGGTGGAAACTGCAGACAGTTCTAAGTCAAATGCTAAGGAAATAAGACACAGTCCAGACAGATGAGAACCCTGTGTAAGAGCAGGAGAAATCATGTGGGCTGAGGAACTCCTTCAAGGCCTGTGATGTAGTGTGGGTTCAAAACATGATACTTGATTTTTTAATTCTGCTCTTAAATTGATTAAAATTAATTAGTATATTTTCCCTTTAAATTAAGTACAAAAATAGGTAAAACTAACCTATCAGCTTAGAAGTCAGGGTAACAGTTACCCTTGACGGAGTGGTCAGTGACGGGCAGGCATTAGGGGTATGTCTGGGGGCTGGTGATGTTCTGTTTCTTAATCTGAGTGCCCTTAAGGGGTGTGCTCAGTTAGTGAAAAATTCATTTTTATGTTTACTAGGTGAGCACTTTTTATGTGAATATTAATACTTCAATAAACAGTTTTTTAAAAGTAAGAAATCAGTAGATTTCAAAGGACGGTCACCTCTGCAGTGCATCAGCCTTAGGTGAATGGTTTTGTAGGGAGGTCTCAAGCCCTGGGAAATGAGCCAGTGCAGCAGAACAGAATGGCTCTGCACGAGCTGACCAGCTCACAGAGAGCCTCCCTCAGTTTTCTCCGCCGCCTTGCTACTTGCTGTGTTACCTACGTCAGCATTCAACACTGCTGTGGGGGAAGGTCATCATTGTGTGTTGGGAGTGAAGTGGATAAATAAAATACAATAATGACTTTGATGTTTCTCCACTCCTGGTAACTAGGCATCCTCAGACACTGGGTCATTTTTCTCGAAGTAGATCTGGCTAGGAGTATGTATTTGTAACCCCAGATGGACCAGAAAGTGATTGTACCTTGATTCCCAGATGGTTGTGGTTTTTGGTTTTTGTTTCATTTTGTTTTGTCTTTTTCTTTAAGGAAGATTAGCCCTAAGCTGACATCTGAGCCAATCTTCCTCTCTTTTGTATATGGGTTGCCACCACAGCATGGCTGATGAGTGGTGTAGGTCCATGCCCAGGATCCCAACCCACGAACCCGGGCAGCCAAAGCAGAGTACCCTGAACTTAACCACTAGGCCACGGGGCTGGCCCTGTGGTTTTTGTTTTTAATCATGGACATCCTGAGAGGTCAATTCAGGTCTCAGCAGCTACATTCCATAACCAGGATCTAAGTTTTGTTAGTGCTCCCTTGTCCTGCCCACCACCAGCTCTTGTCTGTGACCTTACAGTGAAGCTCTCATTGACCCTGTCTTCCAAGTGCTATTACATCAAGAGTGAGGTCCTTGTTTTCCATTGGATTTTTCATTTGGGTCAGATGAGATATGGTGTGATGATTCAGTTTATGGGTCAGCTTGCCTGGGGCACAAGGTGCCAAGATATTTGGTCAAACATTATTCTGGGTGTGTCTGTGAGAGTGTTTTTGGATGGGGTTAACTTTTGAATGGATAGACTGAGTAAAGCAGATGTCCCCCCCTAATGTGGGTGACCCTCATCCGAGCAGTTGATTGCCTGAATGGAAAAAAAAGACTGACCCTCCTAGGAATAGAAAAAAAGGAACTTCTCCTCCCTGATCACTTGAGCAGGAACATCAGTCTCTTCCTGCCTTCAGACTAGACCTGAAACATCAGCTTTTCTGGGGTCTCAGGTCGGCCAGCTTTCAGACTGGACTTTACGTCATCAGCTCTCCTGGTTCTCAGGCCTTTGGACTCAGACAGGAGGTGCACCATCGGCTCTCCTGGGTCTCCAGCCTGCTAACTGCGGACCCTGGGACATCTCAGCCTCCATCATAGGAAGCAATTCCTTGTAGTGTGTGTGTGTGTGTCTGTGTGTGTCTGTGTGTGAGAGAGCTATAGAGGGACAAGTTTGCGGTAGCTGTAACAGAACAAGATCAAAATGGTATTCTGGCCAGATTGTATTAACCAGTACTGATTATTTCTTATACCTGATACCCTTCTTTTAAAAACATAATTATCTGAGCTGTTTTACAAAGGGAATAAAAACGTTATATTGAATAGAGGAAATATCTTCCATACTCAGGTTGATACTTGTGTCAAATTTATGTCTTTTATTTCAACCAAGCTTAGATAATCAGAAACAGAATTTTAAGAAAAATGTTTTTCTCCAGTGGACCTGCTGGAGAAGGAGGAAGAACATGGTCCTTCTGGCACACAGCCGATGGGCGTTAGGTCATCCCTATTAGAGGAAGATGCAGCGATGCATTTGAGAAAGTTTCCTTTTCAGTTAGAGCCAAGGGCGGGGGCAGGAAAGGACTCTGCAGGTTGCTTAGACCTCACTACCAGGGAGAGAGAGACTTTTTCTGAGTGCTGATCTTTATCTATTTCTGACAAAATCAAGTACTGCCACCCTGGAGTGGACAGGATTTATTCTGTCATTGGCAAGTTTAGAGTGAGAATGGCTTCAAAGAGTTCTTATGCAGGAGAAACAGAAGTCACCTCAAAATTTTACTTTGCACTTCAGATACTGAACCTAGAGAACTAGGAGGAAAACAAATTGGAAAGACAGGAAAGTCACCTATTTGAGCTAAGTTGTATAGCGGGAGTGTACCCTGACTTTTGAATTGAGAGCTTATTTTGTACAGAGAACGTGTTAGCTGACTGAAATGGATGCATACATAGAAGGAGTGCTCCATTACCTTGTTGGGTTGTAAAAGTTTTAAACTACGTATTAATTAACTCAGATCAATGCTTTAAGCTAACTGCCTGGCTAATGTTCCTAACTCAGCCACAAACAAAAGAAAAGCAGAGAGGAGCCACAGGTAGAATGGCATCTGTCTCTAAGGGCACCCAACCGAGTTGACTTAATTTTAGTGATAACAAATGTCACACTGGTTTAGTAGAATTTATGACTTTTTAAATGAATAGTAATCAAATATTTTGACAGGAAGCTTCCTCATTGTCACAGGCTATTTTGGATTCTGCAACTCAAATTAATAAAATGGTTCCCGGGGTGCACAGCATAATTCTGAGAACATATTCTCTGCTAAACATAGTGTTACAGTGTTTCTCCTTAATTCGGAAGCTTTCTACCTAGAAATGCTAAGAAAGCAGATTCTCTTTAAAATTTCTGAATGTAACCGCCAAAAGGGGTCCTCTACTTGCTACAAAGACAAGCCAACAGTTCAGAGACAAGGTGGTAGGAGAGAAAGGGTCTTTTTATTACAGCTTGCTAGCAAGGGGGAAGATGGCAGACTAGTGTCATAAAGAACCATCTTAAAACCATAAAATGTTGAAGTAGTTCTATAGGGCAAATGGACAGAAGCAGGCGGGTGGGAGGGGGGTCTCAGGATGTCGACCATCTGGTGTTGTAGTCCTTGAGACTCCAGATCATCCCTTCCTCTTGTCACCAGTGATGGATACCAGCAGAGGGCTTTCTCCTGGAGGTCATTACATCCCTGGGAAAACTTAAAGAACACAGTTATTACCGTATCAGAATAGGGAGGTCTAAGGATAAGCCAAGGCTACAGAAATAGCAGAGCATGCATATTTCTTACAAGCAGGCGTGTACTTATCTAGGCTACCTGCAAACTAAAGCATTGCTGACAAAGAGGACGAGTGTCTTGTGGGCTGGGGTCATTTATAGTCCTAACATGGTTCTGATGCAGATCAAGCCTGCCCCCAAGGAGAGAAATCCAAGGCATCCTGCCCTACATACCAATCTATATCATCCTCCAGGAAGCATAGGACGTCCTGACCTGATCCTACCTGATTCTTATCCAAAGGGATAGGACTACTCAATAACCAGACCCCCCTGATGCAGGGTTGGCAAGCCGAAGAGTCGAAAGAAAGATTTCTTGGACTCTCAAGGTCTGGCAGTAGTGCTCTTTTATTTAGAGAATAGTGTGGAATAGCATGGGGACAGGACCCATGGGCAGTCAGAGCTGCTGCTGCTGGCATGAGGACAGGACCCATGGGCAGTCAGAGCTGCTGCAAATATGGGTTGAGGGTAGGGCTAAATTTAAGGCGTAGGTATGTGAGTTATCTCTTTACAAGACAAAGGAAAGAATATGTAAAAAGTTGTTACAATGATATCAGTGCCGGTGGGGTCTGGTTATTGGGTGGTCTTATAACTTTTAGATAAGAATCAAACCAGATTAAGTAAATGGCAGAGGCTACCACCTTAAATATTATCTTCAGCTAAAGACAAAGGAGGATGTTGGTGGGTGGGTGGGGGTCAGTTACATGAGGTTACCAGACAGTGAACAACTTAAGTCCTTGCCTTCCCCATTAAGAGTTTCCAGAGATAAGGCCATCCCCCCTTCCTTTTGGTGCAGGGAGGGAGACACCCCCACAGATGGAGACTTCCTTCACAAATGCAAATGTCTCTCATCAAAGGGCAAGCAAATTCCACTCCTCAGAGCCTCCTTCTTGTCTGCATTTTTTAAAAGTAACCAGCCTAAAATAATCCTCATCACCACCTGCACTGATACCATTTTAATGACTTTTTAACATAATCTTTCCTTTGTTTTGTAAAGAAATAATTCACATACCTATGCTTTGTAAATTTAGCCCTACCTTCAACTCATTGCAACTCTTCACTGCCCATGGGTCCTGTCCCCATGCTACTCCATGCTATTCTCTGAATAAAGGAACACTACTCCCAGACCTTGAGAGTCCAAGAAATCTTACTTTTGACTCCTCGGCTCACTGAGCCCGCATCAGTTCCTCTCTATAAAATGGCGTCCTTTGTGCTAACCTATGTTAACCATGGACTGTGTTTATCTTAGCTTTCAGGTGGTGCTAACATGAATGCTCCTAAAGCTTAGAAGTTTGTTAGAATTCAAAAATTTTAAAGTGAATAACTAATGTTTGGATGCTATTTACAGTCAGCACAGGGAAACAATGGCGTATTGTTTACACTAGCAAATTAGAAATGTTTTTGCACCACACTCATGAATAAAATTTTAAAGCAAATTCTTACTCAATGGCTAGGAAAATACATTCTGCATTGAGTGTTAAATTTATACAATTAAAAATATACTCTTTAAAAAAATGACTAAAAATGACAAATGTGTTTTAAGGATCATCTACCTGAGGGTGACAGCTCAGCTTTATCTGTGGAGCCAGTTTCAGCAACTTGGGGCAGCCTGGCCCTGAATTAAAAATTTTGAAGTCACTTCTGGGTCCAGCAAGAGAGACCAACTGTCAGTCACTAACGTTTGCTTTGGAAAAGTCCAGTTAGAGAAAGGGTGGCAGCACCCTTTCAAATTACCCACGAAGACAGTGAGTGTCAAAACTATGGCATTAAGTTATTTGCATTTTCTAGGACTGCACCAATGAAGACACTACCATTTCTGCAGGGTTTGCACGGAAGGCAAACCTTCCATCCTGACAGATAATCTGGTAAAGGAGTAAGTGAGCCATTGGCCCTTCATCATATGAATAGTATAGATTCAAAAGGAAAAATCAGCCAAAGGTTAGAAAGGTTGATAAACACAGCAATGGAAAAGATGTGGGGAAGCAGGCATTCACTTTTTCTATTGATGGGAGTATAAAATGGCACAACTCTTAGGGTGGTTCATGAGGAAACGGTAGTGGAAATTTGTCATGCGCAAACTCTGACTCCACTATCCTACTTCTAAGGTGTTATTCTAAAGAAATAATAAACAAGTGACTGCATTTGATTCCCTAACCTCTTAAATTCAAGTTCTCGTGCCGGATGTGCAGCAAGCCAAACACTTAGACATCGGTGCTTGGAGATGGAGAAAGGCCCCATTAGAGTTGACCAAGCTGAGAGGTGGGAGCCTGGCTTTGCTCAAATGCACCTTCACAAGAGCAGAAAACAGGATTGTACAGAGCTAAGGGGCTGGGCAGGAGGAGCTCTGGGGAAACAAAGGGGTCACTCCTGATAAGCCCCTGGGCGATCTGACTTCTTGGCTTCAACAGCAGCTAGGGGCCCACCATCTGGTGATGCAACATCCCCGAAGGCATTGTCTTTCTTCTGCAAAACAAGCTCACAAATCCTGGAGACCACTGAGCCACCCCTCAAGTTAAACAGGAAAACGGCAAATTGCTTATTGAATATGCACAGTAACCCTCAGGTACCCGGCTTCATAGTGTTAATTAAAATAGCAAATTTTGGAAAATTTAAATGTCCTACAGTAAGAAATGAGATAAATAGTATAGCAATATCCTGTTATAAAGCTGTTATGTTGATAAGGATGTTAAACATATGGTAAAAAGAGTAAGACTGCACTGATAAGAAAGTTATAGAGTTAGATTGTAAAATAAACAAGCAAGTAGGAAAATTTTGGATTATTCTATAGGTATAGGGTGTGCTCCTCCCCCCAGCCCTGGGCCACTGTCCAGCTGATTTCTCCAGGGTCTGAGGGCTTTGTCTGGCCTCAGGAATGTGCACTGGAAGCCTGACGTGCCAGGAAGTTCACACCCTTGCAGCCTGCAGCCAGTAATTTGTGGGAGTTTGTGAGTAAATATTCCAGGTTCCTCACTCACTGGGTGGGACAACCCACGTCATATTCACTGTAGTTTCCCTGAAGTTCCCAGTGGAACTGGGCCTCAGTGTCCCACCAGGGTGACTTATCCATTAATGGTCCCAAAGACCCTTCTTCCCATCGCATATCCCTTTTCCTCTATGGGTGCTCCTGGGTTCACCTTCCAGATAAAACAATATCCTCTCCCATTTTACTCAGGGTCTGCCTACAGGAGAATCCAACCTAAAGCAGTCTTTTTGTATGTATTGCATGGCTTGTGTGTGTGTATCTAGTACAAGGCAACTACAATATACACCAAACTATTGACAGTGCTTCTCTGTGCAGTAGAATTAGAAGTGATGCTTAAACTTTTCTGTGTCATTTGATTTATTTTTGAGGACAGTGTGTTATTTGTGGAAGGACGATTTGTGGACCAAATGGGCGGTGCACTGTGCCTCCTGGGTACACTGAGTCCTAGGCTGAGGAAAGATGCACTTCAGATGGGAGAGGCGGATGTTTGCAGGTTGTGCACTGCCTTCCTCCAGGAGGGTTGCCCGTTCTGTTCTGGAACTCGGCAGGATACAGGCTGAAGGTGGGTGCCTCGTGGGCCTGCAGTGAGGAACTGGAGCAGGCAAAAATAAGAGATGAGGTGGATCTGTCACAAAAGGAAGAGAAACCCAACCTCCGGGCTTTCCTATAGCATACCAATTTAGCCCACAATAAGAAGGATTTACTCATTTCTTTTCTTGCTACAAGACTCTCTCTGTCATCTTGAGTGCTATTTTTCATAATTTCTTTTAAAAATGGGCTAACCCATCTAAAATAACTGTTCTATTAAAATATGTAAAAGAATGTTCATATCAACGTCTTCGTACCACGGCGAAGGCATATTTGTCAGTGCAGCCTAAGTTCACACGAAGGCATGCGAACACTGAGTATATGTTATGAAAAGAACACAGACATTAAGGAATGGAACTACAGATTATTTAGACAACCTCCATTAACGTTTTTTATTTTGAAAGATAGTGATTTATTATCATATCCCTGTACATGTATTTGTTTGTATAATTGTCTACTTACGCCCTAATAATCTGGGGTTGTTTCTGTTATAAAAATTAGACATCTTGCTCAAAATTCGATTTTCACTCATTAAATTAATGAACCAAAAGATCAACAGAAAACCATATATTTCAGTTGTGCTCTCTATTAATGTCATAGATTGCTAATTTTACCTTACTAAGCCCTAGCGTGCTGTTCATTCCATTTAATTCAAAACTGAACAAAAATTGGGCAGAATTTTTCATTAATTAAAATTATACATAATTCTAATATTTGTCCTGTTCTACTCTAAAACCAGGAAATAGTAGAAAACACCAGTTAGTGGTCAACCACACTTCTGAATTAAATCTGTGTGCCATGTACTCTTTAGGTCAACTAGCAGTGTTTGAACATTTCTGTGGAAAAATATAACAAGATATTTTGGTGTTTTCATTATGGAACAGCAAAAAGAGTTACCTCCTGAATGCAATTTTGCTACCTTTGTCGTTGGGATACCTGCACTGTTCCATTCGGTCAAGGGAAATTTAAAGTTGTATCTACATGACTACTGACAAATAAAGATGGCAAGCAGTGGGATATATTGGAGTATATGAAGAAGCCATTTGGTATAAACCTAATTCGGCCTTTGTTTTTTTCAAAAGGGCCTGACTGTGGCCACTGAGCGTGCATTGTAAATACATTTCCTATGGCCAGAACAAAGGCCCTTGAGATAAAGTGCAACTTCCCCCCACATTAGCATTTCCTTAGGGATAAGCATCTTTCCTTAGGCTAGGAACTGATTGCTGCACTCACCTTTGACCACCCAGCTCACCTGTGACCACTCAGCTGGAGACAACAGACTGCCACCCTGCCTTGTTCACTGAGACAGAAGACCTACCTGCTGTTTCCATCAATCGCTGTGCCCACAGAGCAGTCTCGCGACTATTGTAAAAGGGACATTTTAATCCTATGTGAAACATCCTCTCTGGGGGTACATAACCACTCTGTGCACCCCACTTCTTTGGTGCCCTTTCTTCCTTCGGGAAGAAAGGCCCCGGGTTATAATCCTCAGATTTAAGCTCAGAATAAACTCACCCAAATTTTCATTTATGGATTATTTTCATCAACAACACAAATTCAGTTGAAGCACTTCATGTTTCAAGAAAGTGAAAATGTAAATACAGTTCATGAATGGCCTTGGGCACAATAGAGATTAGGCAGAGCTTATTATTAAGAACAATTAGAACAATGTAAACACTGGATTTTATGTACTGGTTTATATGTGAAATCCGATCTGGCGTTCCACTCATGGAACTGAAGGCAAAAAGCCAGAAGCACATCTATCAAAATATGTGCTAAAGGGCATTTCCTATATGGGGCATTTTTATACTAAGTTTTTTCAAGCTAAGGTTTGATAAAGTTTTAAATATTTCATCTTAGCAGAACTCAAAGACAGATATGTTTAGAACAAGGTAAAAAATATGCTATTGAATTGATCTACTCAATGTCAGTTTTTGTCAATATGTACGGATGGAAATATTGTTAAAATAGGCCTGTAAAGCATAAAGATAAAGCTTAGCTTGGGGGAGTATTGACTGCCAATCAAGTCTGTTTATTAAAGTATGTGTTGCAGAACAATTTGTAGGATGGCTTTGCAAGGTCTGCTTACCTATGTTGTGAACTGACAGAGGCATTCAATTAAAAGTTAAATGCTAAATTAAAATTTCTTATTTGGTACAAAAAAATTTCTTCTTTGGTACAAAAAATTCTCAAGTCTAAGAGTGTAAAGTGATTTTTTTGTATACATTTTGTGCATAACGATAATAAGTGTAGAGAGTTTCCTTTTTTTTTTTTTAATTTTAAAGACTTTATTTTTTCCTTTTTCTCCCCAAAGCCCCCCGGTACATAGTCATATATTCTTCGTTGTGGGTCCTTCCAGTTGTGGTATGTGGGACGCTGCCTCCGCGTGGTTTGATGAGCAGTGCCATGTCTGCGCCCAGGATTCAAACCAACAAAACACTGGGCCACCTGCAGTGGAGTGCGTGAACTTAACCACTGGGCCACAGGGCCAGACCCTCCTTTTTGATCACTTCATTATAACTATACAGATCTTGATTTTAATGTTAAAAGAGAGAAATGACAAGAAAAATTCAGGGAATATAATATATTATTTTAAAACACATCCTTTTCCCCATAAATGAACCTCTCATTATTTGCATATCTGTGTGTAACTACAATGGAAAAATAAAATAACCAACTATTTTATTGTTTGCTTTTAACTGTGGTGGTGGTTTGAATTGCTTACTATTTGTCAGGGTATTTTGCTAAGCATTCAACATATGTTAACTCATGCAATTGTCAAAATAACCCGTCGAATAGATTAATTTGTGGTTCCCCTTTAGGCGATGAGATCATTGAGACTAAGAGCTTGTCTCAGTTCACGTGGCTTTTAAGTGGCAAAATTGGGGTAAGAGTAAGTTTAATTCAGATCCTGCGCTCGGATTACTTAATATAACTAAGAAATTCTCCTATTGCTTCTTTGTAAAAATCATGCTATTTGCCTTGTTCTTATGTTCATAACTTTATAAGAATTTAACATTTTATAAAGGGTTTTTTATTTGTAATATACACTGTTTTTTCCACATCCTTTGGAAACATGTGATACAAAAACACCGTCTGAAAACTACCGATAGCGTACCTCTTGGACTCGTGCTCCCTTCCTAGACTCCCTAGATTGGGAGAGAGTAGATGTGTTTAGAATAAGGGTCTGTTCTGTGTGGGCAGTGATCAGGCACATCACGGTAGAGTGAGAGCAAACGTCTGTCCCTCAATTAGACTGGCGTCGCATCCTTGTTTTGCTGTTTACTGACCATATGCCCCTGGGAAAGTTAATTATCTGCTCTTTGCCTCTGATTCCTTATTTGTAAAATGAGTAACTCAATAATACTTCATGGAGTCATGGCGATGATTAATGTGTGCACAGTGTTTTGAATGGAGACTAGCAATTTCAAGTATTGTGAGGAAAGTAATGATAAGTAATAACATATATAAGGTGCTCATGTCCTTCCCGTCTACCATGGGTGCCTATTCCTGTTTGTTGCTTACTTTAATTTGTTTCCTCTTCCTTATAAATCTCTGTTACTTTTTTTGGTTGGGGGAGATATTTCACTTTTTCATTGTATTAAATATGCAAGCTTCCTTGATAAACAAAAAAACTGAAAGAACTTGGTACTTTGTAGCAAGTTTATATTGTTTCAGTTCTTTTGGCCCAGTGCACAAAGTGTAAATTCAGTTACTTTCTAATCAATTACTACAAGTAGGTGGGTTTGGCACTGCATACTGGTTGGTTAATAGCTCTAATGATGTTCTCAGCAGTAGGATGGCTTTTTTAGCACGGGTTTCAATCTTCACTAATATTCCTGTGCAACATTCTCTTTTATCATTTTGTCATTTTCCTGATGGATTTCTATGCACTGAGGTATTTGTAAAATCTATCAACTGTCAATTTTAGGATTATATTTTCGTTACAAAAGGTAAGCTTTCTAAATGTTTCATTTCCAGCATACAAATGATCACTTCTCTCCCTTTTATGAGAATCATTTCCTTCTCATTATAAAATCCAAATTCATCCTAAATTCCTTCTTCCACAAAGGTAGACAATGAGAAATGTCTCTTGAGTATTTTCAAGTAACTCTATGCTCCTCCAGGTTCCATATTCTTCTGTTATTCCAGAGAATTAGTAAAACATAAAATCAAGTTTTGAAACCTAACGGAAGAAACATTTAAAGTTCTTAGAATTAGATTTAGAGGATACATGTCTAGGAGATTGCTAATTAATATATTTCTTCTTATATTGTTTTATTATAAACATCTAACTTATTTCAGAATTAACTTTTTGAGCAATTAATTTAAATAATTAAAAGAGAATATAAGAAGTTCTTGAATTCAGATCCATTTTCTTTCTTTCTTTCTTTCTTTTTTGGTGAGGAAGATTGGCTCTGAGCTAACACCTGTTGCCCATCTTCCTCTTTTTGCTTGAGGAAGATTGTCACTGAGCTATCATCTGTTCCCATCTTCCTCTGTTTTTGTATGTGGGATGCTGCCTCAGCCTGGCTTGATGAGTGGTGTAGGTCCACACCTGGGAGCAGAACCTATGAACCTGGGCCACTGAAACACAATGCGCCCAACTTAACCGCTACACCACTGGGCTGGCCCTCTGATCCATTTTCAATAAAATATATTCCAGTAGTTTCTGATCAAATGTACTCACATAAATAAACTTATGATATGTCCCAATAAAATTTGATGTTTCAATGGAACATGATTTTTCCTCTATCAAGTCTAATGCCATGTTCCTAGAAAAATAAAATTGACTGCTGAAGAGAAAATAGCAAAACAAATATGGACCCTGCTCAAAATTGCTTTCTGAAACCTGTTAAGGAAGACTAATGTACTGGAGCAGCAAATAGGTCACAGGCCAGAATGAGATATTGCAGCTCATATATGTAGAAAAACTACATAGAATTTGGAAGCAACATTTTCATTAAATGTAGATTCATCTAATAATCTAATTTGGTCTTAACATTTTGGGGCTTACAAAGTCTTTGAAAACCTGATGATAGTATGCACTCTCCCCAGAAAAGTGCACATCCTGAAGTCTAGCCAAGTAAGAACTCAAGGTTAAGAACAATCTTAGTTCTGTCGACACATCAAGTAACAGTAAACTTCACTCCCATCAGCTTCAGCAGTACATGGCCACAGCCAGTCTTCAGGCAAACTGAGATTTTCTCACAAATGTTGCTGTTCTAGTTGTGTTCATGTCCATGCCCCAATAATCAACAACAATCTCCTCTCGGTCCCATTTTCTCATCCCCATCAACTTGTTCTGGAGGCCGTAAGTCCCTTGATTTCCGCATTTTCACATTTAGCCCCCTTTTGAGCAAACCCTCTTCTCTGGAGCCCAATACTGCTAGCCACTTAAATTAGTCTCCCTACTAGCTCTCTCAAAGTCCTTTCTTCTCCATTTCACCCTATCTACTCTGAAAACAACTCACTTTGAACCTCTCCCAGGATCTAGCTGGATCACTTCTATTCCAGGCTGCCTACTGCTGCTAGAAAAAACCATATCCACAAAATAGGTAGTTTATTGTCACCACGAGTTCATGATAGCACCAGTTATCCTTTGAAATTCTTGTATTTGTTCTTGTCAATTCCACTCCCCCTCTCATCTCCAGTTTTTCAAACCACGTGCCATTTTCTTTAAGCCTTCTAACCAACCCTTACCTTATTCACCCATTGGCAGCCAATTCTTCTACTTCAGAGAAGACAGGTTCTAGCGGATTGGAAATACCTAGTGGTCTAAATGCCAAATTGCCACCAGAATGATCTTTCGAAGAAGGCGAAAAATACAACAATTTCCATACTGTAGGAGGTGGTGGCAGCAAGAAAATGGGGACCTCAGTGCTACAATTGCAAGAAATTGAATTCTTGTAACAATCTGACTGACTGATTTAATAAAAGATATCCAGGTTGAAATATCCAATAGTAAGCTAGATTTTAGATTCCATAGCCTTTGATTATCCAGTTGAAGCTCCACAGAAAAATTTTATTCAATACATAAATCAGATTACCATAGATCAAGGTTATAGATCAGAAGTTTGATGAGATTGTCAAGAGAAGGGAATACGAAAGATGCCTGAGGGCATCCTACTTCTAAGAGACAAAAGGAAGGATGTGGTCAAGAAAGGCACTGATGGTCAGTATCCTAGTTTAATCCATAAGGAAGTGACATCATCATAGAAAAAAGAAATAATGATGGCTTGCGTTCAACTTCCCTTCTGTCCAGTGGGGCAGAGTGCATGACACCCTTGACTCTTATTCTATCTCCTGTTAAAGTTGGGAATTTGATTTGACCTAAATTAAAATTTTGAGTGGTAGCATAGTGGATATTTGTCATATTATTAGTTACCAGGCATCTGAACTTCTTCCATGTTTTGATTAGGTGAGCATATAATTTATCATCCAAATTAGGACAATTTTAAGAAAAAAAATATGAGCTATTAATAATTACACCAGGCCAGGACATGACTAGACAAATTGTGTCATGCAATAACTCTTATTTTTTTTTTAAAGATTGGCCCTGAGCTAATATCTGTTGCCAGTCTTTTTTCTTCTTCTTCTTCTTCTCAAAGCCCCCCATTACATAGTTGTATATTCTAGTTGTAGGTCCCTCTGGTTGTGCTATGTGGGATGTCGCCCACAGGATGATGAATGGTGCTAGGTCTATGCCCAGGATCCGAACCAGCGGAACCCTGGGCTGCCGAAGAGGAGCTCCCAAACTCAACCACTCAGCCACAGAGCTGGGCCCCGCAGTAACTCTAATTTTGAGTGAATTTCTGTGAAAATAAATAATTTAATGTAAAACGAGTTGGACTGGGATCATTTCTCTTTAAGGTTTCTACATCCTGGAGAGGCTTAACTCAAAAGGCTCAGAAATCAACCTTTAATGAGATCTGCCATCCTTGCCCTTTTTGGTAACCTTCCAGAATTCATTTTAGGGTTTTGGCAACTTCCTAACAACTCCTTAAAATACAAAGAGTGTATCCGGCCCCTTCATGGTAGAGTTTGGCCTCCCCTCAGCAAGAGGCCTATTTCCTTACTACAAAACAACAGCAATATGAAGCATTTACCAAGGAAATTATTTTTTTTCAAAGACCTGGCTACTCTCCTAGAATAATAGTTAATCCATTTATTCCCTCCTTTGGATTCAGTCTCTTCCTCTTATCTCCTTAAGCCTGCAAACATGGATGAACTTTTTTTCCCTACGACAGAAACGAAATAAAACATGTATGAAATCCTCAATATGTCCTTCTATCTCACTTCCTATAATGACTGTTTGATCCATTGTGGCAGCCTCTCTGGTTGCCCACCCAATAGGCACACCCTCTGCCATTGTTCTTCCTCACTGGAAACACATCACCTCCATTTGACTAGTGTTCTGATGGGTAATCAGGGTCTCAGAAGATATAGGTATAGTCCCTACTTACCCTGAGTCCCTGGAGTCAATGATGACTGGCCTGAGCCAATTATAAAGGTCTTATTACTCTAACCATTGATTGGTTTATGCATGCGTATATGTCACTATCCTTACCAATGAGATGACATAGAAATCTTGCCTCTTAGAACGGTTTTGCTTGTTAAAGGAGACAGATGATAAAAGAAGATGCCCTGGGGCCAGCCTGGTGGTGCAGTGGTTAAGCGCGCACGTTCTGCTTCAGTGGCCCAGGGTTCGCTGGTTCGAATCCCGGGTGCGTACATGGCACCCCTTAGCAAGCTATGCTGTGTCAGGCGTTCCACATATAAAGTAGAGGAAGATGGGCATGGATGTTAGCTCAGAGCCAGTCTTCCTCAGAAAAAAGAGGAGGATTGGCAGATGTTAGCTCAGGGCTAGTCTTCCTCAAAAAAAAAAGAAGAAGAAGATGCCCATACTCCACTAGGTGATGTTGCTTCTGCATGTGGTGCCAGGAATTGTGGGAATCATGATGCATTAACAGAGTGAGAAATCACTGGTGTGCTGACGATGGCAGGAAAGAAAGATGGAAAGAGCTGAGACACCACTGAGTCCTGAATTAATTCACCCTGCAAGGACCTTTCCTCTGGACTTCGTTATATGAGAAAACAAAGGCCTATTGTTTAACCTACTTTTGTCTGAGTCTCCAGTTATGGCTGAAAGAAACCCATGTGACACATCCCACCTTCTTGTTGGGGAATTTTGGAAATATACTTGTCTACTTATAATAAATATTAAAATGTTATAAACTTATAATAAACATTAAAAGTGAAACAAATCAAGTCTACTCAACTGATGGGAATGTTACTGTATGAAATAGAGTCATCTGGTATGTAAAACAGATTGTGCCGTTTCTCACTTCCTTTACCCAGAAATCAGATTATTTTATTCCTTGAAAATACTTATGGATCCAGCATTAGTTAATAATTCAAACCATCAAAAAGATTGGTCCTATTTATCTAAGCATTTACTTTTTCAAGGAAGTTGTGACTACATTATCAGCTGCTTTTCCTGATCATTTCTTTCTTTTTCTTTTATACAAAAGTTGCCTTATGTATTTATTTATTTGGGGGTTACAAGTTTTTTTCCTACACAGAAGCTCAGGGCCTCCATTTTGTGTTATCTGTCCTGAAGAATCACCTTTCTCTCTTTCTTCTTAAAGACTCTCTTCCCCAGACAAGGATGTTCTCTTCGAAGCCATCTGAGACATGGTGGGACACCCTTCCACCTACACACTGTTCTTGCTACAAATCTCAACTTTCATGAGCAAATGCCAGCTTTACACCTGCGTGGCTGTCTGGTGAGTCACTTATCACACAGGAGAGTTACCCCTTCTCTCGTCAAGGCCAGCGCCTCCAACCCACTGCAATGTAACACTTCATAGAGAAAGTAAACGCTCAAGCAAGATTGCCAAAACGGTCCAAAAAATGCACACTTTGAGCTAGTTCAGAAACTTACCGTTGGACTGAACTGAGCATGAGCTTCCTGTAGATGTCCTTATTGCTAAGATTTTGGTGAGGATGTTATTTGCTGAGTTATAAAGTCTTCTTTTTATATAGAACCATGGAGAAAATGTTGTTTGGGTCTTGGTATCAGGAATTCTTATGCTTCTTTTAAAGAAATGTTTCTCTTTTAACCTATAAGTTCTATAAGAAATTTTGTGGTTCCTTCTTTGTGTGGTTTTCTACAAACCTCAGAGGTAATAACATGCCCCACATCTGCACAAGTGGAGGACCACGCCGTCGATATGTAATGAATCTTATTCTTTATTTCTGGTTGTCGTGGTTTTGCTTTTCTTGTTGTTTTGACCACTCTGACTTTTCCTTTGCTGAAATTTCCTCGCCTACTAATTTACCATGTCCTACACCTCCTCCCCCCTCACACTCAATCTGCCATCAAATCCTGAAGATTTTTACGTTCAAATCTCTCGAACTCTTTCATTTCCAATAAAATCACCCCAGGTCAGATTCCTAGCATCTGTCTTTTGCAGCTCTGAGAGTGATCCACATTCCCTCTGCGTCCTTTCTAATCCATTCTGCTCACTGCAGGCAGATCATCTTTTCAAAATGAAAATTTAGCTGTGTGCTTCTACATTGTAACTTCTGCCAAAACAAAACAAACCACACGCAATAAGTCTTTAAATTCTTGTAATTGCCTTAGGTGAAACCACCAAATCCTGGAGAACTCTAAGGCCAAAGGGAAACTATGTCCATCCTCTCTTCATTACTAGCCGAGACCATAAAAGAGAAACCTCCAATCTCTTGGAAGCTGAGAAGGTGATTTGCAGTCTTCCTTCCTTCTCCTTTTCCTGCTCTTCACCAAGGACTACACATTATCTGGTTGGGGAGATTGGAAAAGAGATTGGGTATGCATATTTCACATCCTCTGCACAGTTTTCTTTGGTTCTCCCACAAACGAGTAAATGCAAGCCGCCCCTCTATGGGAACCCGAAGGTGGAGACTTGGCAGGCAAGAGCCGTGTGCATATAGTTTCCTAGGGCTGCTGTGACAAAGTACTACAAAGAGGGTGTCTGGAAACAACACAAATCTTTTGCCTCACAGTTCTGGAAGCTAGAAGTCTGGAATCAAGGTGTTGACAGGACCTGCGCCTTCTGAAAACTGTGGGAGAGAATTCCTCCTTGCTTCTTCCCAACTTCTAGTGGGGGCCAGTGATCCTTGGAGCTCCTTGGTTTGCAGCTCTGTGGCTTCAATCTGTGCCTCCGTCATCACCTGATGTCCTCTCTGTGTGTCTGTGTCTTCATATGGCCTTTTCTTCTCTGTGTGTCTCTCTCTTTTTTTATAAGGACACCAATGATATCGGATTAAGGGCCTACTCTACTCCTATACGACCTCATTTTTACTAACTACCTCTGCAATGATCCTATTTCCAAATAAATTCGTATTCTGAGTTGCTAGGTGTTAGGACTTCGGCATATCTTTTTGGTTGACACAATTCTAATAACAAGTAGAAAGCTGGTTCAAGTTCTGTTCTCCAATTGTTCGTTTAGCAATAAGGTTAATCTTTTAGGCCTATCATACTGGTGTGCATGTTTCTCAATTGTTTTAGCATTTTTGAATGAAGGAATATGATGAGCATATGAACAAGAACCCCAAAAGGAGACCAAAAGGTGTGTCTGCTGCTAGCCATTCCAGAATTATTCCATAAAATGGTATATCTTTTTTTTTAAATCTGCCTGCAGTGTTCTTTAATCTTCAAATGCATCTTGTTTCTCCCTTGCAGCCCCTCTGTCAACTCCCCATCATCTCCTATAGGAGCACAGAATGTGGGACATGTTATATCACTGAATGGGATATTTTTCCCATCTCTCTTCACCTAATTAAATCCTACTCTTTTTCACATCTTCTCTTAAGTATTTTTTTCTGTAATAAAGCCAATAACCCATGAGTCTGGTCAGATTCCTTTGTGATATGCTCTCACACACAGGGTCCCTTGCCTAAAGAACATTATATCAATGTTGCCTAAAGAACATAATATCAATTAGATATTAATTAGAATAATTAACTAACTGCTGTTCCCCATACCCCAGCCTGCAATGTTCATAAGGCATCCTGTTTGTTTTTGATCACTATATTAGCACCAGTGAACTAGCAAGGTACCTGGAACAAGAGAGACCCCAAATAAATATTTGTTGAGTGTGTAAAGCAGTGTTAAATTGTTATTATTTTATTTATTTATTATTTTTGGTGGGGAAGACTGCCCCTGAGCTAACATCCATTGCCAGTCTTCCTCTGTTTTGTATGTGGGACGCCACCACAGCATGGCTTGATGAGTGGTGTGTAGGTTCGTGTCTGGGATCTGAACCTGTGAACCCCAGGCTGTCGAAGTGGAGTGTGCGAACTTAACCACTATGCCACCGGGCCAGCCCCAGTGTTAAATTTTTTTATTTGACATATTTTCACATTTTAAGTGAATTTTTGAAATCCACCTTAAATGCATTTTAGAATAAGATGGAGCCGAAGAAACAACAAAGGAAAGAAAGAAAAGGTATGAGAATGAACAAAAAAGTGAAAGATGAAAAGGAGGAAAGGAAGGAGGGAGGAAGAAAGGGAGGGAGGGGAGAAAAGGAAAGAGAATTTCCAAGTGGATAGTGAGTCATGGCTCCATTATGGTTCAAAATGATGAAACGAAGTTGCATTTGTACATTGTGTTTTTACACTTCGAATGCTTTTTCATATGTTTGCTTTTATCATCTACCTGGAGCTGTGAATTCTAGAATTAACACACATGCTTGATATTTCTACAAGTGTCAAATTTGCCCTTGGAAGGTGCTTTTTGAGAATCTTCAAGATGTGGGTTTGTGAATTTGGGTGCAGCTGTTCCCTAAGACTCAGCATCTAAATCTGTACTTTTAAAAAGAGGACAGTTATAACGGCTCCTATGATTTTAGATATTCTTATTGGATGTGAATATAATATATCAAATTAGAAAAGTTACAGAGTTCCGTATGTGATTAAGTATCCAAGAAGAGAAATGTGAGAGTTTTATTGAACAAATGTGGTATAAAATGTGATTTACGTTAAAACAGTGCATGCATGATAACCACCCACCCGATGCTCTTCAATTGTTCCATCTATTTGCATGGATTCTTGTATCTTCTTTGACTACTCTTCCTCTTTTTCTCAAATTGAAACACACTTTGTCATTGTTGGCAACCAAGATGAGGGAGGATTGAGACTTACCTTGCTAGTACAGTTAGATGATGCATAGGCTGAAATTTGGCACATAATTCTATAGGAATATTTTCTTTTTATTCTAAATGGAGTTTTATATGTTTATATGATTGTTACTCCTACTTCGGTTTTAAAATGTCAGTCAATCATTTCATTCTCCTGTATAAACTCTTCAGTGTCTTCTTACTGCATAATCAAATCAGGATTTCTTCCCTGGGGCAGCAAAGCAAGATCTGTATTACCCTGTCTTTTCCTACCTCTTCTGGCCCAACTGGAATCGCTTACCACATTCACTATGCCTTCTGTTCTGCTCCTCAGACTACCTGGCCCACTTCTGCCCCAGGACCTTGCTGTTTCCTTGGGTGGCTGTGCTCCCTGGGAAGTTCTGTCGCAGGTTCTTCACGTGGCTTCTCGCCCTCCTCATCTCTGTCATACTCAACCTCCCTGGAGGAGGGTACCCTGGCTGGTCTGCCTAGTGCTCTCAGCTTCTAGGTCCCTGATACCACAGACATCTGCACAGTGCTTCACAGACTTAAAGCAATCCCAAACTATCTGATTTATGGATTTTCTTTGTTGGTTTTTCATCTTCCTGAAGTAGAATACGATCTCCATAAGGGCAAAGCCTTGTCTGTCTTTCTCACCATGATCCCTCCATGAGGGGATTGAAAAACGTGTCCGTAGATTTTTGACTCTCCTTCAAAACATGGAGCTTAAGTCCCTTCTTTTGAGTGTGGACTGGATTTAATAATTTGGTTTTAACAAACTTTTTAAAAAAGTGGAAATGGTGGTGTGTGACTTATGATGTGAGATTGTAAAAGGAATTGCAGCTTCCGACTTGCTCTTTCTCTCTCTCTTTCCTGTAGCCCACATTGGGGGATGAGCTGCCATGCTGTGAGAACACTCAGGCAGTCCGTGGGGAGAGGCCCACGTGGGGAGAGGCCCACGCGGTGAGGGCCGGAGGCCTCTTGCCGAAGCTACACAGCGGAGCCACACCCACGGAAGCTGTAGGAGAGTGTTTGGTTTAAGGCACCAAATTTTGTTTAATATTTATGTAATATGTAACTAATATACTCTATAAAATATTTTGTTAATATGATAAACTCTCATTAACATATTTGAATGAATTGACTGTCAAGCATAATGGAGTAAAACACCGCGCAGTCATGAAGAATAGTACTAGAGCTAATTGGTGTTCCCACTTCAGCCAAACTCAGGTTTCGGCTCAGCAGTTCTGACTGTGCCCTTCGTTATTCAACTCCTCGGCTCCTACCCCTTTTACATAAGGGCAATGAATGTGCCTCCTAATTTAACAAAACAGCAATTGTACAGGACGCTTTGGGTACTGTTTTCTTTCTTATTTAAAATGAACAGCTACTGAATCCTTCATGCTTGCCTTGGAGAAAGACCCATCTTTCTCTTCTAGGTTTAGCTGTCGCTGCAGGAGACCCCATTCTTTCCTTCTCTCTCTGGAGTCTAACATCTTTCATTCATTCATTCATTCATCCATGTACACCTATGGACTGAGTTTCTACAATAACTCAGGCTCTAAATTGGGTGCTTGGGTATTACAGATAAGTATTAGTGTGTGGGGGTAAACACCCAAGAACCAGTTACAGTTTAATGTGATGAGAACTGTAAATTAAGCTATAGAACGGATTTTATGAAGCAGCAGAGGAGGTGGAGGATGGGGTGGAATCCAAGAATGGCTTCATAGAGGGAAGCTTTGAAATATTAGGAGGAAAGCATCAGGCAGGTTAGCTGAAGAAGGAAGCATCATGTGCAAAATCACAGAGGCCTGGACCGGCCGTAGAGGATCCACAGAGACCTGGACCGGCATTGTAACTACAAGACGTTACTGCTTCAGTCTAGCATGCTCTGGACTCTCTCTCCACCTGGCAGATTCCTTCACATCCAGCATATCCGATGTCACCTCTTGAGTGAGGTCATCTACAATTCCTCCTTGGTGGAGATTATGCACTTGATTGTTTATGGTTCAAAAGGATGTACTTCATTCTCTAGTAACTTACCCGCTAACGTGTATCCTCTTAACTGGGAGGTAATTCTGGGCAGAGGGCATTTTTTTTAGCACTAGAATAGTGCCTATTCCAACTCCTGGCACAGAGCAGGAGATCGGTAATTGTTTATTGAATGAATGAATATTTATCCACAGAGAAGTATGGAATGGAAGTAAACACCAGGCTAGCCCTCCAAGAATGGGTCTCCTATTCATGAACACAGTTGAAAGGAAGAGCCATTGGGATTTCATGCATCTGGGTAATTATTTCCGAATTCGATTTTGCATAGAGAAAACTATTAATTAAGAACTTTTAAATATAGAAATGATCTTCAAGATTCAGTTCTTTCAAGATACAGAAAATAGATGTTTTCTAGATAAAGAAAATAGATGTTTTAACCATAGTTAAAGTCAACGCAGTTGGCATGAAGCTGGTATGGAAATACATTTACTCTGTCTTTAAAAACATACATACCACTTGAATTCGTCTCAATATCCTGTCTTGAATAAAAGGAAAATGATAAACTGGTTCATCAGCATTAACCAACAAGTTCTACTTGTTCCGTTTCACCTATGTCCTCATGCTACTCAAGAATTTCAGAGGTTTTGTGTTCTTCCAACATGCTAGTTAGTGCTTTTTAATGAAGTTGTCTTATTCTGGTGTGGTATTTAATGTTTCATGTTTTATGCCCACAGCAAATTGCCTGGGAGCTCAAGATAGTTGAAGTTATTTGATAGTTCTCAGTTGTACCAAGTTCCTAGGTAACATGGAGAAGTTATAATATTTTGATGGAATTCCCTCTAATTTCAGATTAATTCTGATCTCTTGGGAATCTCTCCAGGGAAGGAAATCAGCAAGGGTTAGGAACTATTAGTCTAACAATATATGACCAAAGTTGAAAAAATAAACTTTCAGAACATAGACAACTTTTTATTTATATCACATTAATTCCTTAAATAAACTAGAAAGAAGACTCAGTTCACTCATCTATTTCTAGCTTAGATGTTTAGTAGTGATCCCAGCCATAGAATGTACATTTAGATGAAACCAACCATGCAAATCTGAACAGGAGCACAATATGCCACCACAAAAATACGCTTTGTCATATTGACCATTTTGAATTAAAGTTGCTTAAGAAACAACCAGTGCAAGAAGGGCACTCTGACCCTCCTTTGTCTTCTTGAAAGCAGGAAGTAAATCTCCCATGTGAGGGTACCCTCCCTATAGTAGGAGGGTAAAAGGCGTGGTTATCGCCAGAGAGGGAATTCAGGGTGAGAAGTCTGTATAAACAAACATTGTTACCTTTTCACTCACTTGCTACCCCGAGCCCAAAACCCTTTGTTTCATCAGTTCTTCATAAGTTAATTGTTTCCTTATCTAAAAGATATAAAAGCTACCTGCTTGGTCACTTCTTTGAGTCTCATATTTTTGTGTGTTCCTATGTGTATGAAATTAAATTGTTTTTCTCCTGTTAATCTGTCTTATGTTAATTTAATTATTAGACCAACCAAAGAACATAGAAGGGAAAAAGCTTTATTCCCCCATAAATTCCAATTACGCAATAGGTGAATTTTAATCCACTATGCAATCATTTTGTAACTAAAAACACACACACTGAAATCTCATCACCCATATAAAATCTAAACAATTAAAACTGTATCTAAAATATGATTCCCTATCAGTCTTAATTTTTATCTAACTTTCCCTGCAAAAATTTTCCATGAACCTCAGAGTGTTTATCTTGAAGCAAAGTTTTACATCTCAGCCTTCTACTACTATTTTTTTCTAAATGTTAGTTTACTCAGTAAATAAAGAATAAGTTTCACATTACAATGCATTTGCAGGATATTTACTTTAAAGGTACTAGAAAAAAAATGATTGGCAATTCTTATAGCTTCTTCTCTGGTACCTCAGCAGCAGAGAAACCATTTGACATAATTTTACTTATGTAGGTTTTTGAAAATAATTTGCTTTTTGAAAATGTAAAGCTATGCATGTATATCAGAGATTAACGTGTAACTAAAGACAGAAATTTACTATTACAAAAAATGCAAAAAGATGAGAGCACACATTTTTACTAAGAAAATAAATAGTTTTTACTAATAAATAATTAGTATGTTATAGTCTATATAATAAAGATGTAATTATCCCCCAAACTTGAAATCTAAAAAGGCAAATTAAATAAAAAATTAAAATTGAATAATTAACCCCCAAAACTCCAATTCAGACAAATTCAGAGTTTTTAAACTGTAAATTAGTAGTAGGAAAATGTGCTAAGTTAGTCAGTAAACATAATTTTCAATTGAAAATATTTGTAAGAGAAGACTAGAGAAAATATTTTGTGTGTGGATATAAAAGTCTGAATTAAAATGACATTTTCCTCACAGGATCTTTAGTGAAACTAATTGTGAGACGATGATTTTTTTAATTTGTTTTATAATGACCAGTATAATTGCTTCCTTCAGTAAATGTAATAATAAAAAGATACCAATGGCTTAATGATGTTAGAATTTTTGCTTAGAGAGATTTTTCAGTTATTGAGAAGTATCTTTTGTGATATAGTTTTAATATAGGAATAAAATACAAAGCAATGGAAATCATAGTGAATTTCTAAATGTCTATTTGTCAGAAATTTTATATCAAAAATTCTGAAATTAAAAGGATTTTCCCCCTTCATGTGTGGATATTTGAATAAAGTGGAGGGGATGGCATCCGGGTAACTTGTCTTGAGGGCACACAGGGGTGGAGCACAGGGATGTCCTAGCTTTTGATTCCACAGGGATTTTGACATATTCTGTACATATTTAGAATATAATTAATTCTTAAAAGTACAAATCATACATAGGGAATCATAGTAATAATTTATTTTGTACCAGTTTATGATTCAGTAATTTAAACAGAAAAGTAATTCAATTGACTTTTGATGTGGAAATCTATTTATGATGTAATGGTCAGATATGCTCCTTCTCTGAAATTATAACAAGAAAAAAATAAGTGCATGATAAGCCTAAAGGATTTCTGTTACACATTAAAAAAAAAAGTGGGGTTATTTTATAGTAAGTTTTAAGGATAGGAGTAATCAGATGATCAAATTTTAACAATGATGTTTCTAAAGTTGTTAATAGAAAAAGCTACATAGACAAGATATGAGTTACTTAAATATAGATCCCTTCTAAAATCAAGGGAATGTAGTTCTGTGATGACTCAGAAGATGTTATAAGTGAATAGTAATGCTGTGTCCATGGAAGGATTTCTGTACTATGTAAAAACACTTTAAGTGTGGTCTGTATCAAGTTAAGCTTTTTCAAACTTAAAGTGCATGACCAGTCAAAAAAGTTAGTGTGCAGGTCTGCTTGGTGGTGTAGTGGTTAAGTTTGAGAGCTCCACTTCAGGGGCTGGGGGATCATAGGTTGGGATCCCTGGTGCAGACCTATACATCGCTCATCAAGCCATGCTGTGGATGTGGTCCACATACAAAATAGAGGAGGATTGGCACAGGTGTTAGCTTAGGGCCACACTTCCTCAAGCAAAAGGAGGAAGATTGGGAATGGATGTTAGCTCCAGGCCAATCTTCCTCATCCCCCCCCCCCAAAAAAAAAGAAGAAAGAAAGAAAAGAAAAGTTAATGTAGAAAAAAGGCTAATACAGAGTTAATTTCAGAACTGGGACGATGAGAGACCTAGATATTGGGTAAAATTTATCCATAATTGAAAAAATTATCCTTTAGTGTGATTTAGGATGCATTCAACTACAACTACAAACAACAGAGACTCTGACTAAAAGTAACTTAGACACAAGGGATTTATTATTTTTCTTAACAAGGAATCTAGAAGAAGGGCAGTTAAAATGTTCAGTGGCACAACAATTTTGTCAAGAAACCAGACGATTGCTTTCTTTTCATCCTGTCTGCCACAGTGAATTGACTTTTCCTCTTTAACTACTCCCCTCATAGATGGCTTCCATCCTTCCAAACATCACCTTATCATAATGCCCAGAGTCAGAAAGAAATTGTCTTATGTTGAATCCCTCTAAAGTGCAAGGAAAACCTGCAAGAAGCTCTCCTTCATAGCTCGTTGGCCAGAATTATGTGACATAACTTGACTAAACTAACAATTTAAGAACAAGAGAGACAATCGTGATTGGCTGTGATCAACCAAGCCTCATTCTGTAAGGCTGAAGACAGAGACCCTGCTGAGCTCCTGGTGCAGGGGGGAGAGGCAGAGCCATGGAGGGGTGGGCACGGGTAAAGCATCTGCTATGATTTGAAAGGAGTTCTGAAAGTGCAGGAATCAGGGAAGAACCATAAGAACAAAAATAATACGATGCCCTTTTTTCCTCCATCCATTTAATCTGAGAGTCTTAATAGTCCTATGCAACCAGGAGAAAATGAAAGTGTTGTGGGCTGTCTGTTCTGAATACAGGCTTATCACAGGGTAGGGCGCAGGGGTGAAACTCCCTCACTGAGTCAAGGTTTTCTGATTTTCTTTTTTCTTTCCTTTTTCTATTATCCTGATGATGATCATTATTAGAATCCTAAATGTACTCAACTAGCCATCAGATATAATTCCATGTGTCCTAAAAAAGCACACACAAAATGCCTACTTCATTTCGATGTTTCTCTTGATATTTCTAAAGATATATCCTTGTTTATCCCTTTCAATAGTCCATTGTTTTAAATAAAATGTAAGCATAATTTTTAAAAAGCCTTATTTTAATAGTTTCAATGGAAATCCATTTTAGGCTTTAGTTGATTAAACCAGAAAATTAGCTGCACTTTTTGTTTATTGTAGTATGTTGTCTCAAATTTAAACTCACCTGGAACAGAAGAAGGCTTATTTATTGCTTTATTCCCATCATGGATTTTAGTAGACACTAAATAATTTATTGAATTATAGTGAGCTATAAAAACCAGTAATGCACCATTTTCTGATAGTATGTATTCCAAAATCCCAATAGGGATCTGTTTGGCCAACTCAACCCCATTTTAGTGAGAGCAAATAGCATATTGTCTAATATCCTTCTAATGCACACTTAGAAAATCCTCTTGAATGTCTGGGAAAATAGCAGAGATGTGTTTTCAAATATTCTGTATTGACTCAGTGAATAGACTGTGGTAATGTCATCAATTGCTGCCTTGGTTGTACTCAATTCAAAAGCCAGTTTTGGAACCTGTCATCAAGCCTCTTTTTCACTTGAACGTCAGACTGTAATAGACTTGTGATAATTTGGGGGCTGTGTCTTTGGTTTTGAGTGCTGCAGAGTGGAAGAGCCTGTGTAGGTTGATACAAGACCCACAGCTCACTATGGAACAATCAGGATGGCCTTACACGATCCAGACACATGGGAGGTTATTCCCAAGGGAACAGCCAGCCTGGTGGACTGGATAAAAGCCATGTAAAGTGTTTATCTTGAGAAAGGGGACTTGCCAACTCCCTCCTGAATGCCAAATGGAACAGCCCAGGGGAAGCAGCTGATGTGTTTGCTATGCAAGCCATGTGGAACTGGCTCGATGATGACCGGTGTAGTCATGTGCTGAATATGCCCCTTACCCAGTTCTTGCTAAATGCTCTGGCTAAGGAAGCTCCTTTCACATGAGCACCACATGTAAAGAATAATGTAATCTTATTGCTGCGAAACTGGAAAACAGTTCAGGAAGCCTTATCAAATTTGGTGTCTCAGCTTTCCCTCAGGGGTCTTACAGATGCTAATGAAAACATTAGGTTAGTTACCAAGAGAAGGAGAAGTGGCTCAGGGAGAGTCGAGGGACTCTTCCCAATAAAGTGGAAATTTTTAAAAGGTTATGAAGAAATAAGGTAAATAAAGCTAATATTGTTAGGGACCGTACACTGGGGAGACAGAAACGGAGGGGCTGTGAGACTTGTCCCACAGGGTGGAAATCTTTAGACAGTTACTAAGAAAAACACTGAATAAAATGGACTTTGATGGGGTTGAAACAAAGATTTTAATACAACATGACCAAAGATTAGATGGGCCAAGGGGTCCCCTGCTTTTCCCCCAACATTAAAGGGCCCCGCACAAGTCCACTCTATTAATCCCAGTTTGGAGAAATTTAAAAAGCCCAGAGGCAAAAATTGCAACGAGAAACCTGACCAGGAATCACTTGGCCAGTGGTCGGGGAGGTTAATCAAGACAAACACTGACAGAAGAGCCAAGATTCCTTGGCTCCACTCTTCACTGGGGACCCAAAGCCTTATGCACAAGAGTGGGCAAAATGCTCAGGGAGTAGAGAAGAGAAGTTTCTAGAACTCAGTGATATGGAACTCCCATGAACTCTGGTACCAAAGCCCATTGGTGAAGCCCTGACTCATGCTACAATTAGATTAAGAGCAAGAAAAATGTAATGGTTGATAGCATTATGAAAATTGGAATGTTTAAGGAGATATTCCTTAAGGAGGGTTATTTACTGCCTTGCTATCAGGTATTAATTGTAACTACCCCAATGACTGAAGGGCATAAAGTGATCTTGAAACTTGAAATACCCATAGTGTCTTGGATGATATCAGAGAATTGCTTTACTGGGGATGGCAGTGCCCAGAAGAGTTCCATAATAAAATGGAAATGGTTTATATCGTGCTGCCTGGAGAATTCGAGGAGGAGATATTCACAAGAAGGGAGATTTTTCCCCTAGAACTGACTTTGGAGCTACCTGAGGAACTGTCAGAATTGATTGCCACGTAGATGGTACCCTATAAATACCTCTCAACTGAGCAATAAAGAGCTGCTTGGTTTACAGATGGCAGTCCCAAGGAGAAAGGACAACATCCTGTTTGGAAGGCCACAACTCTGATGGAAAAATTGAACAGTACCAAAAGCTTCTGTTTGGGTATTTGCTGACTCATGGGCAGTGGCCAATGGCCTGGCCATATGGTCAGGCAGCAGAGCAATGGAAATCCGACCTGTTAAAGGGATACCCATATAGGGCACAACCCTGTGGAAATCACCGTGGGAATTTGAGGAGTGCATTAAAATAGGACATGTTGATGCCCATCAGAACTCCCTTCCAGGTTCGCGTGGTGACTAGAATCGACAAACAGATATCTCCTTTGAGATGGCCACATAGCCCGTGAAATGAATGGACATGAGGGTATTGCGGCCATGCAGAGATGGGCTAAATCTGGACATAGTCCTCGTACACCCTCAGAGGCACAAGATGCCAAAGAGAACTGTTCCATCTGCGAGCAAGAGACACAGTCTACAGACGGCTCTGTGGCAGATTCACTGATGGGAAGATCCTGAACGTGGCTGGCAAGTCAGACTGATGCTGGCAGCCCTGGGGGGCTACAGATGGGTCTTGACAAGAATAGACACTGACTCTGGACTGGGCTTTGCTTACCTGGTGATGGATGCAAATACCCTGAGTATCACGAGAGAATTGGAACAGGAGATATTGCACCAATTTGGACAGTCCACCATCATTTCTTCACATCAAGTAATGCACTTTACAGCTGATAATGTCCAACAATGGACAGGGACATCTCCTCCTCAGACTAGTTTGATAGTCTGATAGAGATGGGAATGGGCGGTTAAAACATTGGTTGTCTGAATAGGGAGAGATCAAAGCTTCAAGGGCTGACTTACAGGCCTTCACAAGCGTGTGTTCACTCTCAACACGCGCATGAGCGGGGCTAAAGGAGTATCCCCCCTGGATAGACGTCTCTGCTTTTCTGGTGGATCTGGGAACAGAAGGTGGGGAAGGTGGTGGTATACTTTTTTCCCTACATCACTTCAACTTCCCCCCCTACTTGATGCCGTGGTCACAGGACCAGGGCTGCAACTACAAGGGCTGGAAGCAGAGATAACTTCTAAGCAAGAAACTGTAACTGTGTTTTTAAACTTTGTGTTAGAATTCGGGGGCCTGATGGGACAGGACGTGTTTTCACCCCGTCTGCCAAATTGGGATGAGCAGTGAATACAGCTGCATTGCCCCCTAGTGCTGCACCTCTCTGAATAGAAGTGGACTGAGCCGGAGGCACTTGCTAGGTTCGTATTGCTGCCTGCTGTCTACAGCGGCACAGTGGCTGAAACAAATGTCCCTGCCAAAGCCGGAAAAGTTTGGATATAAATGAGGAGAAGGAAACATAGTAGCTGAGGGTAAGGGAATGAATAAATGGGTTATGTAATGTAATGAGGGAATCCAATATCACATTAACACCTTAATGAGGCTCAGAGCAAGAGATGCTACTGTCTCTGAGCTGGAGTATCCAGATGCCTGACAGGGCGAAGCTCTGTATTGCTGTGACCGCTCCTGCTTCTGGAACCTGACAAGGTGGAAACAAAGCCTGCAAACTTGAGTGAGCTCGCCCTGGGAGACATTTTCACATAATGTGGTGGACCGGAGAATTATTAATGACTGAATGAGACTCTAGTAATGTGCCAGTATTTTTTCCCATGTGATTGTTTTGCTATAAGGGATCCGTGTTTGAAGGCCGGGAGGTGGACTGTGGTATTGTAATTTACAAGATATTTATATTTGGTCATTCAGATGACTCACAGCTCCTAAAACTCTTGAAATTTCCTGTGGTAAGAGCAATAAAGGTGCCTTTTGTTATGTTAATAAGATGTCTTTTAGAAAGCTTTTTTTTTTTTTTTTGAGGAAGACTAACCCTGAGCTAACATCTGCTGCCAATCCTCCTCTTTTTGCTGAGGGAGACTGGCCCTGAGCTAACATCCGTGCCCCTCTTCCTCCACTTTATATGTGGGATGCCTGCCACAGCATGGCTTGACAAGTGGCGTGTAGGTCGGCACCTGGCATCTGAACCGGCAAACCCCCGGCTGCCAAAGCAGAACTTGCAAACTTAACTGCTGCACCACGGGCTGGCCCCTGGAAAGTCTTTAAGTAAGCTAAGGATGGGGGCTGGTCGCCAGGAGAATCAAGCATGTGATTAAAGGCAGGAAATCTCAGCCCTGCACCTCCGCACCTGTGGGAAGGGAGAGAGGCTGGAGATGGAGTTCAATTGCCAATGGCCAGTGATTTAATCAATCATGCTTTTATAATGAAGCCTCCATTAAAAACACAAAAGGACAGGGTTTGGAGAGATTCTGGGTTGGTTAACGCAGGGAGGTGCTGGAGAATGATGCACCAGGAGAGGGCATGAAAGCTCCATGCACTACCCCTTCCATCTACCTCCCGCTATTCATCTCTTCTATCTGGCTGTTCCTGAGTTATATTCTTTTATAAAAAATTGATAATCTAGTAAGTCAAATGTTTCTCCAAGTTCTGTGAGCCACTCTAGCAAATTAATCAAACCTAAGGAGGGGGTGGTGGGAACTTCTGATTTGTTGCCAGTTGGTCAGAAGTTCAGGTAACAACTTGGACTTGCAACTGGAGTCTGAAGTCCAAGGAGGAGGCTGAGGGAACCTCCACAAGCTGTATCCGGTTGGTCAGAAGCACAGGGAAGAACCTGAAGGTGGAGCAGCTAAAGGGTGGAGAACAGTCTTGTGGGCCAGGACCCTTCAAGTGTGGGATCTGACGCTGTCTCCAGGTAGACTGTGTCAGAACCGAGTTGCCTTGTCGGACGCCCAGCTGGCGTTGCAGAGAATTGCTTGGTGTGGGGGAAAACCTCACACATTAGGTGACCAGTAGTGTCACAAGTGAGGTGTTCTGTGTGACAGTAAAGGAGACACAAGAAGGAAAGATGTAGTCCGGACAAACTGTGCTTTTCCCTGCACAGAAAGTAGAAAACTGAGCTTTCCCTTTAAAATCCCTGAGAAAGACAGGTATTCCAGACTATTTCTATTGCTTTGTAGTAGGGGCACTTTAAAAGGAAGCCATCAGAAAAAGCACACATCCATAAGTGTTCGTTCTTTATTTCTTATGAGTGGGTAGGTTTCCTGCAGGTGCTGGAAGGAGTTTGGCATATCACCCCTGTGTGTATAGGCCCAAATGCCCAAACACTAAACCTTTCCTCTAAATGACTGAGTTTGATAAAGGTAGTTTGACCTTCCCTGTGCACTTTGTGGGACAGATGAACCTCACAGGTGTTTGCCTGTTTCCAGTTTGTAATGTAAATAGAGAAGTTAAATTTTCATACTCACCTATATCAAAGTGAAAATGTTCCTTTTCATATTTTTTACAATTTTTATTGAGATATGTTGTATAAGTTAAAGGTGTGCAGCGTGTTGATTTGCTGCACTTGTATATTGCAAAATGATTACCCCCCTAGTGTTAGCTAGCACCTCCATCACCTCACATAGTTACCTTTTCTTTTCTATGATGAAAACATTCAAGACTTACTCTCACAGCAACTTGCAAGTATATAATACAATATTGTTAACCATAATCACATAAGAGCTCCAAAACTTACTCATCTTATAACTGAAAGTTTGTGCCGTTTGGCCAACATCTTCCCTCCGTCTCATCCCTGCCCACCTTGGCCAGCGCCTGGTAACCACCATTATACTCTCTGTCTCCACAAGTTCAACTTTTCTAGAGTCCACATATAAATGATATCATACAGTATTTGTCTTTCTCTGTCTGACTTATTCCACTTAGCACAATGCTCTCACGTTCCATCTATGTTGTCACAAATGGCAAGATTTCATTCTTTCTCATGGCTGGATAATATTCCATTGTATATGTACCACATCTTTATCCGTTTAACTGTTGACAGGCATTTAGGTTGTTTCCGTATCTTGGCTATTTTGAATAATGTTTCAATGAACATAGGTATCTTCCATACTTCTGGTAGTTCCATTCTTAATTTTTTGAGGAACTTCCATACTATTTTCCATAGTGGCTGCACCAATTTACATGCCCACCAACTGTGCACAAGGGTTCCCTTTCCTGCACATCCTCTCCAACACTTACCTCTTGACATTTTGATTGTTGCCATTCTTCCAAGTGTGATGTGATATCTCATTGTGGTTTGATTGCATTCCAGTGGTGATTAGTGATGTTAAACATTTTTCATGTACCTGTTGAACATTAGTATGCATTCTTTGGAAAGATGTCTAGTTACTTCCTCTGCCCATCTTTTAAATTGGATTTGTTTTTTTGATATTGAGTTGTGTGAGTTCTTTATATATTTTGGATATTAATCCCATATCAGATATAAGATTTGTAAATGTTTTCTCCTATTGTGTTGGTTGTCTTTTCATTTCGTTGATTGTTTCTTTTGCTGTGCAGAAGCTTTGTAGTTTGATGTCATCCCATCTAATTTTTGCTTTTGTTGCTTGCATTTTTGGTGTCACATCCAAAAAACCATTGCCAAAACCCATTTCAAGGAGCTTTCCCCTATGTTTTCTTCTGGGAGTTCTATGGTTTCAGGTATTGTGTTTAAGTCTTTAATCCCTTTAGAGTTAATTTTTATGAGTGGTGTCCGGTAGTGGTCCAATTTCATTCTTCTGCTTGTGGTTTTCCAGTTTTACCAACGTCATTTGTTGAAGAGACTATCCTCTCCTCATTGACTATTCTTATCTCCCTTGTCAAATATTAGCTGACTGCTTAAGCAAGAGCTTATTTCTGGGCTCTCAATTCTGTTCCATGGGGCTACATGTCTATTTTCATGGCAATATCGTATGGTTTTGATTACTATAGCTTTGTAGTATAGTTTGAAATCAGGAAGTATGACGCCTCCAGGTTTGTTCTTCTTTCCCAGGAAAGCTTTGGCTGTTTGGAGTCTTTTGGGTTTCATGTAAGTGTTAGGATTGTTTTTTCTATCTGTGTGAAAAATGCCATTGGAATTTTGATAGGGATTGCATTGAATCTATAGATGGCTTTCAGTAGTATGAACATTATAACAATATTAATTGTTCCAATCTTAAACACAAGATTCTTTTCATTTGTTTGTGTCTTCTTCAATTTCTTTCATCATAGTCTTCTATTTTTCAGCACACATATCTTTCACCTTCTTGGTTAAATTTATTACTAAGTATTTCATTGTTTTTGATGCCATTGTGATGGGATTGTTTTCTTTGTTTTTCAGATGTTTCATTGTTAGTGTATAAAAGCGCAAATGATCTCTGTACATTGTGTATTCTGCAACTGTACTGAATTCATTGATTATTTCTAACAATTTTTTAATGAAGTCTTTAGAATTTTCTATATATAAGAGATCTGCAAATAAAGATAATTATACTCCTTCTTTTATAATTTGGATGCCTTTTTTTTCTTTTTTTGCCTGATTACTCTGTCCAGGACTATCAGGACTACATTGAATAGGAGTGGTAACAGTGGGCACATTTCTCTTGTACCTGATCTTAGAGGAAAAGGTTTCAACCTTTCACCATTGAGTATGATGTTAGTTTTGGGCTTGTCATATGTGGCCTTTATAATGGTAAGGTATATTCCTTCTATACTCAATTGCTTGAGAGTTTTTATTATGAAAGGATGTTATATTTTGTCAAATTCTTTTTCTGCATCTATTGAGATGATCATATGATTTTTATGCTTCATTCTAAAAATGTGATGTACCCACATTTATTGATTTGCATATGTTGAACCATCCTTGCATCCTAGGGATAAATCCAACTTGATCATGGTGTATGATACTTTTAATGTGCTATTGAATTCAGTTTGCTAGTGTTTTGTCAAGAATTTTTTCATTTATATTGATCAGGGATATTGACCTGTAGTTTTTTTTTCTTCATTGTCCTTATCTAGTTTTGTTATCAGGGTAATGCTGGCCTCATAAAATGAGTTTGGGAGTGTTCCCTCCTCTTCAATTTTTTGGCAGAAGTTTTGGCATTAATTCTCCTTTAAATTTTTCGTAGAATTCACCAGTGAAAGCACTTGGCCTTGAGTTTTTCTTTGTTGGGAGACTTTTGATGACTGATTCAATCTCCTTGCTCATTATTGGTCTATTCAGATTTTCTCTTTCTTTATGATTCAGTCTCGGTAGTTTGTATGTTTCTAGGAATTTTTGTATTTCTTCTAGGTTATCCAATTTGTTGGCATATTGCTATTCATAATTTTTTGAATGTTTTTTCAATACCCTTGAGAATTAGCTGTGAGAAATAAGTTCTAAGTCAGCTCATGAGACTCATAGCAAGTCACTTAAACTTTCAAAATTCTCCTGCTCATATTTCCCCATATTTGTGACATTTAGCAATGCTGACCAGCTTCCCAAAGTAACAAAAAGAACGGCTAATCGGTGTGAATCACGCAGACTCTCTGCTCTCTACCATAACTGGGCTAGGAGCCTCCATTTTCTCCTGCCAGGGAAACCTTCCTCATGCTAAGTTTTTGTCATGTCAATTTCATGAATGATTATTTTTTTAATTCTACAAACATTTATTATTGTATTGAGTCTGTGCTCTGTGCTGAGTTCTGGAACATCAAAATAAACACTACACAAATTAATTTCCCATTATATAAAAGGGAAAAACATAAGTAAACAAGTATTGAGAGATGTTAACTATTGAAGAGTAGGTGTTTGTGCAGTGTTAAAGACAGAGAGGTGGGAGCACCTCATACCTCCTGGATTAAGGGGGTAAAGGCGTCAGGAAAAACTCCATAATGAAAAAAGCAACAATTGCATTTTGAATAATCAATATGATTTACTTGATGGACATGTTAGGGAGGAAACTGTTCAAAAGCAAAGTATCTAAAACAAGTAGTTTGGAAAACTTTAAGTAAGCTGGAAAATTATGCATGAACTAACATTTTAATGTGTGCCCCTCTTAGGAGTTTGGATTTAAATTGATACAATTAAACTTTAAACAAAGAATAAACAGTTTTATACAGGAGAATTGGTATGATCAGATTTGTGTTTTAGAAAATCACACATTCTCAGATGGGTCATGGTTGGACCAAAAAAGGAAAAAACTGCAGGAAAATGGATGCTGAGAGAGCAGATAAGAGACTACAGAGCACTGGGCAACCAAGGTTGGACAAAGCATATAGCTCTGTTCTTGAAGAGCAAGACCCAGCCCTACATTCTTATTTTAGTGTTATGTCTCATGGCTCCCCAGCCAGTGTTCATGTTATTTTCACTATTCTTTGCTAACTACTTGGCCTTGTCTATTTGTGTTGCTCACTCCATTCTTTTCACCTGGACCAACCTCTCTCATTTCCATTAGTCCAAATTATTCTCATTCTTCAAGGCCTCGGTCCAAACATAACTCCTCCGTGGAGCTTTTTTGATCTCCCCAAGTAGAGGCATTTCTCCTTTCTCTCATCTACCACCTTACTAGTTTACTAATTTGTCTGTATCAAAAATGGACTTCAAGGAGATAAATAAACGGTGTTACATACCCTAAGAAAGTAGGTGGAATGCTATGGAATTAAAGGAAAGCATAAATAGCTCCTGCCAGATATCTTCTCAGTCACTGTGGGGACAAAGAGAAAGAAAGGGAGGAGGAAGCAAAAAAGATCATGGAAATGGTGACAGTAGGTCTCAGTCTTCAATCTTGGGTAGGATTTGAACATACGGCATTGGGAGAAGGCAGTTTCGGGTGGCAGAGAGGGCATACGCAAAGATGCATCTTTAGAGAATACAGTTAGCTCTGTTGGCTGGAATATAGGTAAAGTGTGCGAAGCAAACACTGAAAGGATGTGGAAGACCAGGATTATAGGGACCCTTGACCACAGGCCAAGCTACAGAGATGAGGATCAGTTATTGAGCAGGCGAATCTCAGGAATTGCATGTTTTAGGCATCTTTTTCCCTGTTCACATCGACTCCTGCCTCAGATAACCAGCCTCACAGATTCCCAGGCTACTGGTTCCCATTGTGGCACAGAACCTTAAACTTTAGCATACACCCAGGCCTGCTCTTTCCTCTCTATGATCAGTCCTTCCAGAAGGACTCCAGTTTTAAACATGGCAGCCAGGCTGCAAACACCCTGTTGTAGCCCAGCCTGTAGTTTCTCCATGAGCCCAGTGCCTCTGAAAGTACTTTGTAAAAAGGATTTGGAGGCACCACGGTGACCTTCAAACTGTGGTACATTGATTGAAGGGGATTGTATTTCCCCATCATGGCCCCTCCCTCATCACACACAAATTCCAGTAAGACCAGATAGCTCTTGCATGTAAAACTGACAAAATTTGTCAGTCTTTTGGATTCTTTCAGTTTGACTTTAGGTTTCTCTTGTGAAAGGTATAGCTGAGTAGACAGAGGAAAAATGGTACTCCTTGTGCCAAAGCATACATGTCAGCCTCATTTGCAGCAGCTTTCCCAACCTCAAGATGTTTTCCTTACTGGATGAGTACCTACATCAATATTATTGTTAATAATAATAATAATATCAAGCACTCACTAAGTGCAATGCTATGTCTATATGTCTACATTATCTCATTTAATCTTCCCAGCAACATCTGGCTCATTTATAGGAGAGACCACCTCTAAATAAATTATTTCACCAAACTCCCACAGAAGTAAAGGGAGGACCTGCTTTCTGAACCCAGGACCATGTGAGTCCAGAGCCTGAGTGCCAGGCACTGAGCTACAGCCCTAGGTGACCACCTCTCACTGGCCATGTGGCCTCCATTTCTTAAGTGGAAGGTACTTTTTGATTCCTCGTATTATTTTGGAGGGGACGTAGAACAGGCGTTTAGCTTCTCCAAAGAAAAAATCAAATAAGCAGCATGCTGTTGTTGTCAACATGACGATGTGTTGATGTGTTGACTCATTCTTTTCAGCTTGTTTTTTTGTTTTCCTGGAAATTCTTAAAAGAGTAGGGATAAAACTGCTTGTGGAAAATGGTGTTTTTCTTCTGGTTGTGATGGACGCCATAGCTCAGGTTTAATCACTGGCACGTCTGAATAAGCAATTCCAGCCTGTCCACAGTCGGTTTTCACCTGTTTTGTAGACATATTCCTGCTCAGAAAATGCCTCTTCTAAGGCTGTGCATCAGGTGACTGAAGCAGACTCTACAGGAAAAGGAAATCATTTCTACGTTTTAGATTTCCCTCCTTTTTAGTGTAAGAAGCTGTAGTTTTTGCTTTGATAGGACTCACATAACAGTTGCATATGAATCTTCCAAGGAAGAATAAAGTCACAACTCTGAATATTGGGAAAATGCGTGCCAGCTTGATGCTTTCAAATAATGACGTTGAGATTATCCTTTTCATTCTACCTTGAGCAATAAAAGAAGATAAAAATTTGGTGTATTCCCCCGTTGCCCATCCACTCTACTATTTACCAGAGAAAGGATTATTTTACTTTTGTTTAGTCTCCAGAAAGCAGTTTTTTTGTTTTTGTAAAACAATCTATTTCCTAAAAAAAAGGATGTGTACAATATTTACTTATATGTAAGGATTATGACACAAATATTGATTTTCCTATTGTGGGTCTTTTTTGTCATAATGTAATTAAAATCTATCATCTCAGAGATATCATTTATTGATACTAACACTTGGGAAGGCATTGATTACTAGACGAATAAACTGCTTACTGGAAAGTTATATTCTTGTGAAGAATGTGTATGATGGTCATTTATATAATAGATGCTTTTATTTGCATAATCTTATTAAATATGTGCACAGAATTTTAGACTTTCACCTGATTTGTGTACTTTTTAAATTAATCAAATTCATTTTCCTCATCGGTGAATACGTAAGAGGTTGGATGAAGTGAACTCTATGATGTCATCTAGTTCTAAAATGAATTAGTTCTATGATTAATCAGCCATTCTCTTCATGTTTTGGAATCTCCACTAAATTAATCTTTATATGCCTCGCATATCTATCTCCTCCTCTACAATTTTACCATCCCTACCTTAGTCTTGGCCTCTTAAGGCTTTTGTTAAAGTCACTTTCCTGACTTTATTCTCCCTATTCCAATTCATATCTTCTGCCTTCGTTGGATGCCGGATCTCTGTGATATTACGAATCAATAGGGTATTGTAAAAGCAGTCAGCAAGTTGTTACAGCATTAAAGTTTATACTTTTCTAAATAAGGTCATTTAAAACATTACTATCTATTATCATGGTCATGTCAATAAATAAAATAAAAAGGAAAACAACTCGCCAAAAAAACCCAACAACTAGTCTTTCCCAGGACTTTTTTGGGTGATTTTTTCACATTCCTCTAAAGCTGGAAAGGGCCTGGACAGCTGACAATGTGGTCTTGTTATCAGTAACAAATAGGGAAAATTAAATCCTACTGCAACAAGATTTAAAGATTTTTTTCTCCTGAGTGTTATGGTCCTTGGAAAGTAGACCATTATTAAGGCTTAAAAACATTTTGCCTAGAAATTTTTGGTAGAGTATTACTTTTTGAAATAGATTCTGACCTATAATACTTTAAAATGTTATTAAGAAAAATGTGCTAATAAAGCTTTTGAAAATGGTCCCTTCAAGAAAATTATATACCAATTCAAACAATTACTATTAAATGCTGCTTAAAATTGCCTGACTTCATCTGGAAAGTGATAAGTCACACTTGAATTAATGTGAAATCCAATTTTAGAGCAAGAGTTGATTCTGGTGTGCCTGCTGGTGTCGAAGGGCGGGTATGTGTCTGAATTACACCTACTATGAGCAGAGTTTATCAGTGTTCCAGCTCTCTGGAGTCTTCTGATGAGTGAAAACTTTACATAGAATTCTTGTAATAATTTTGCAAATGATCCTCTTCCTTTTAGTATCATATTTTTAATAAATCACGAATAGAGAAATACACTTGAATGTAGTCATTAATCCTAGCAAATACATCAGTGGGTTATTTATGCATTCATCAGGAGCAATAATTATTTGAGACTAATCATTCCTAAATTTGTATTTATAAAAATGAAGCAACTTAGTAACATTAATGCATGGACATGGGCCAGATGCCAAAATGGCATTTATAAAGAATTACACTGATACAAGACCGCATATGCAAATTATAGTCCACTTTCTAAAAGACCCTTCTTAACAGTGTGAAAAATGCTAATATTAAGAAATTAATCCCTCCAATACATTCACTGATATCTACTACTTTACTGTAGACACTAGGATTTGTATGGATTATTAGGTAATTTATCCCCATTTACTCAGGTGATAAATTAGTAGCAAGACTCAATAGACATCTGAATTAAATATGTTCCTCTACCCACAGTACTCAGTACTCATTTTTCAATAGTGGAAAATCATCTCCATTAAAACTTATGCTTATTAATCAACTGAAATTAATTTTAGAACATTCAGAACTTAAAAGTCAGTATTTTTTTAAAGTGATAGTAGTAAAAATTTTATATTGTTTTGTTAAGAGCTTTATTTTCAAATGACTTTAAAAATTTTAGACTTTTTCTCAGAGAAATTAATGTTGATATGTATTTTCCAGTCAGACTTAAATTTATAATTATGTACAGTGAAACTCTTTCCTACACCAGAACCTCACCTGATAAGAAAAAAATTTTTTAAAAAGATTATTTTCACACAATTTTTTTCTGAGAAGCATATCTGGACAAAATCTTATTTTATGTTATAGTTTATTATATTATATACCTTAAACATTAAAACTGATTTAATTTGGTTTATTATAACATATAAAATACTAAATTTTATAAGAACTGATCATGAATTAAAAGTGAAATGAGAAAGATAGATATATACAGCACTTCTAGCAAATGACTCCATGCAAATCATGCCTAAACTTAGTTATGACCGTCTAAGAAATTTCCCGCCTTTCCTCTCTGTCTTGTCTGTGTCTGTTTCTATTGGCAGCTGTGGGCCACGTTATCTGTTTCTTTTAACGAGTGTTGAAGTTTGTTTTGCAGGTGGTTACCTGTAAATCAATCTGTTTGGATGGGTCAAAATAGCCTGTCCTTTGGGCTGATTTATATCTCCTCCTAAAGCATGGTCTGCTTGGGTTTTTACTGATGGCCCCAAGTATTCAGCATCTCTCTCCTCTGGCTGGTGAAAATCTGAGCAGCTCCCAGGTCTATGCAAACTCAGACAATTGTTTGGTTTACAGCTCCCTGGCGATTGTTATTTTCTTGGCCTCCTGGAGTTTACCCTATTTCTGTGAAGATTATTATGTAGTGGAAGACTCAAAAGGGATCGTGGGAATTTCTGAAGCTTCTTCTTAGTATAGTTCTTATCTCTGAGGATAGGCCCTGCAAATCCCGGCTTCCTTAGCCCCCCTGCTCTCTCGTCTGTCTCTTCACCTCATCAAGACTTCCAGGCTCTTTGGATTCTCCCTCCCTGTCAGAATGCGACCTTTCTTCTCCATAGAAGGTTGGCATTTGTTGGGTTCTTCTTATGTCTTTCCCATCTCTGAGGGGTCATCATTGTGCATTGGCTCGTGTCCAATATCTGAAAGCTGTTTTTTCATATGTTTTTCTACTTTTATACTTGTTTACAGTGACAGAGTAAGTCTAGGACCACTTTCTCCTTAATAAGTGAAAGCAGGAAACAATTTTTGTGATTGAATATAAGAAATCTAAATTATGGCAGACATATTTAGGATTTGACATTTTCATTGTGAAAATAGGAGATCTTGCTTATTTTTTCCTTCATAACTGAATATTGCCTGAACTCTGTCCAAACGTGGTCATCAATACAAGCAAAGATGTCCTAAATATTTCGAAAACAAGATTATCCTTTCAAATACATGAAGAAGTATATGAAATCAGTTGTTTGAACTTCACATTATGGAACTTATACATTGAGGCTTAAGAAATTTTAAGATTTTATTCTATCAAAGTACATGTCAGTCATAAAAGAAAGTCTCTAACTCTCTGTCGATTGTCTGACTCTCAACAGAGATGATGTTAAAGAGTTTTCAGAATGAATTGGAACTGGGTAACCACATCATGACATTGCAAAATAAGTTGACATTGGGTGGTACACTTTCTATTTGACAGTGGAAAATGAGAGTGTCTTTGATGCTAAGGTATTCTTCCTTGCCAAAATTAGCCAACACTACCAGATGTTTCTTAAAGGATCAAATTAACACAGATCAAGCCAACAGTAGAGAAGTAGATACTCTTCTTCTTTGTTACTATAGATTGGTATGAGTTCAATTACTTGAATGACAGTAATAAATTATTTCAGAGTGAAATGTAAAACAAGACAAGAATATGATTATTTACTTCTACTCCATTTGCTAGTTAGATTTTAGAATTTAAATTTTATCACTTAACAGTTTTTTTTTACTCTGATAATGACTGCATTTTGATTCTACTGACTTAGGAAAAATGTTATTAGATTGAGAGCCACATGGTCACAATTTATCACAGTGCTAATCTTGTTAGACTCTAAGCAAGCAATAAAGAAACGCGTGTTACACACACTCTGTGGTGGCAGAGACTAGCTAGTTGTTCATTAGTCCAGTTTCCATTTTCTTTTGAGCAGACATCTAAACCAAATTCCCCAGTTTACTTTGCAGTTAGATATTTCTGTGTGGTCTTTGACCATTGGAATGTGGGAGTAGGTAATGTAAGTATTTCCAGGATGGCCAATGATAATCTCTTTCAGGATCCTCCCTTCTCTCTCCTCCTGCTCATATTTTGCTGGCTATAGAGAATCCAGAACTATGAAGGGGGCAGCAGGGCAGCCTCACAACAGGAGAGGAGCCAAGGACCCTGAGTGCTCACACACCCTTTCACTGATTAGACTTTATAAGGTCAAGAAATAAACTTCCGTTGTAAGTCACTGAGATTTTGGAGTTGCCTTTTATTGTGCTACCTTGACTAATACAGACTGCAAATTCAAGCCATAAAGATGCTGTTGTAAATTGTGAAGAGGGAGACCCATGTTAGGCAGTGCAAAACGTTTAGTTGGCCGAACCTAGCCTACTGAGCCTGGAGCTCTAAGGAGAGTGGTTGGAAATAGTCAAGGGGTGTTGTGTGTGTTGTAGGGGAGGAGGACATTTCCTCTCCCCAAATGGGGGTTCGTCTGGCCGGAGAACGAATTAAATTCACATGAGACAGAATAGCAAGAGAAAATTAAACAAAGCTTTAATGAGGAACCATGGCCCGGGGCCTTTCTTCCCGAAGGAAGAAAGGGCACCGAAGAAGTGGGGTGCACAGAGTGGTTATATAGCCCCCAAACGGGGTGTTTCACATGTTGATTGAAAAGTCCCTTTTACAATAGTCACGAGGCTGCTCTGTCAGCACAGCGCTTGATGGAAATGGCAGATAGGTCTGCTGTCTCAGTGAGCACCGCAGGGTGGCAGGTGTGTTGCCTCGGGCTGGGGGGGCTGGGTCACAGATGAGCGCCGCAATCGGTTCCCAGCCTAAAGAAAGATGCTTAATCTTTAAGGAGATGCCAAAGTTGGGAGGGGGAGGGAAGTCAGTTACAGGAGGTTACCAGACTAGCACAATAAAATGCAGATTTTAAGTCCTTGCCTTTGGTATTGATTAAGAGTTTTTGGAGAGTAGGTCATCTCCTTTCTTCTTCCTGGTACAGAGAGGGAGGCAGCTTTTACAGATAGAGATTTACCTTACAAATGTAAATGTGTCCTAAGGAAGGGCAAGTTCCATTCCTCAGAGTCTCCTTCCCTGTCCCAGTTTATCAAAAGCAATCAGCCTCAAATAATCCTGATGCCAAAGAGACATATCTTGGGGTGGCCATTTTCAGGTCCCCACAGTGTCTTTTCCTTTCTAATTTTAGCAATATATTTCATGAAAGGGATAAACCTAGGTAAAAATTGCCTGTTTTTTTGAGAACAAAGATATTAGGAAGAGTTGAGAGAACATGCACCTTGCTGGCTTGGAAAAGCCACCTGGTACCGGAACCTAAGTCCTAAGAATATAAGATCAAAAGAGGTTTGAGTCACAGTGTCACAGTAGGGCTTCTCAAAGAACACACAGACTCTGGAGTTACGTGTCGCCATAAACTACATTTGAACATGGAAAGTGGATGGAATTGACACATATCACCTCTCCAACCACTGGACAAATGGAGGGGACTGTGAGGGTGTGCGGAAGGGCTGACTCACAAGACAGAAGGAGCCTGGGGCCTTGAGGACTGGCACAGAGCATTCCTCCACCACCACTCAGACTCCCCCGTGCCCCCACACACTGATTAGACTTTAAAAGAGAACAAACTGAATTTCTATGGTGTTGAATCTCTGAGATTTCAGAGCTAACAGATTACAGCACCTAGTGTTACTTTAATGCACAGAAGCACATAGACATTCTTCAAATTCACATGCAAAGCAATGTAGAAAGTAGGGGCGAGCATCCCGGTGATTTAAGTATTGTTCTCTGAAGTCTGATATCTCTGAAGGCAGAATGAAACTTAATGAAGTGGAGGACTGAGGAAGTTGTATGCCTGATATTAACAGCTACATTTATTGAGTGATCTGTAAGCTGGTCATTCATTTATTCAACAGTATTAAAATGAGACTACCGTTTGCACTGCAGGCGGGGAGATGACCAGCACGGACAAAAGCTCTGCTTGCACAATGGCTATATTTTATCTAGACATCATGAGAAAGTAAAGTAGGTATTGTTACTCTGTACATCACAAATGATTAAATGATAGCCATGAGGCTAAATAACTTGCCCAAACTCACACACTTAAAAAGTGATTAAACCCACATCTCTTTGACCCTGAAGCATTCAGTAATTTCAGATATCTGAACATTTCTAATTAAAGTAAATTTGTTTTTCACTTCTCTAAAATTTGCCTCATTCATTATTTGGATGTGATCCACATGCACTGTATAGGCCCAGTCTTGAACAAAATGCACTGTAATATTTCTGTAATATTTGATACAAATATGTCTCATGTGAACTTGAGCCATTTGCAACACAAAGTATAATTCAGGCCATAAAAATCTTTTAAGAATTGAGAACAGGTTTGACTTATGTATCACCAACACAATTTTTCATAATATATTCAAGCAGTTGAGGGAAACTTTGACAAGTTTTGAATTATCCAGATAATTTCCTCATTTTTCTCTTTCTGCTTAATATATGATGACAGTTTAGAGCTGATTGCTAAATTAGAAAATAAAATCTTAATTTTACATTGTAATCCAAATGTGAATTTGAGCAAATTAAAGGAATTGCATAGACTTTGGCTTCATAACAGAATGTTGGTGAAGGAAGTCTCTCCCTGCCTTTCAACCTCTGGCAACAAGCTGTGAGGTTTCCTCCCTTTACGTCGGGTTTGATGAATGGGGCTGGGAATGAATCACTCCGACTACAAATGAGGTGTTATTACTCCAGGAGCAACTTTTACGAGCTTAGAGAACATCACACGCCACTTTCTCTCTGCATCTCCAGAGAAAGTAATTAGTGAGAAGCTTGCTGGAATTATAATAATCTGTTAGTGTAGTTATTTTTAAAGTAAAACCTTGGTGATTTTTGTTTCAGTTCGGTTGCAATTATTTTCCAATTAACAGATTGGAATGATGAACCTAGAGTTTCAGCCCTACTCATTATATTTCTGACCACAAAATGAAAATATTCCAATAAAATAGTCCTCTAAAAAAGAAAAGAAAACACCACCTAAGGGGACACTTAAATAATCTCTGATTTCAAAATCTTAGTTTCCAATTAAATGTTACATAAGCAAAATTACACACACAAATAACACGCTTATGCTCTAGAGGTCATCTTGAGTAATGTGTATTTTACTAACCCACGAAAGGAATATCTGTTTTCTAAAAGTGTTATTTTGGAACAATATTCAACTCGGTAGATTTAAAGTCAATTATTTTTATTCCATTCTGTATTAGTTTTCTATTGTTGTTGTAACAAATTCCCATAAACATAGGGGCTTAAAATAACATGAATTTATTATTCTATAGTTCTGGAGGTCCAAAGTCCAAAATGAGACACAGGGCTGTGTTTCTTCTGGGGAGAAACCACTTCTTTGCCTTTCCTAGTTTCAGAGGCTGCCTCATTCCTTGGTTTGTGGTCTGAATAACTCTGGCCTGTTTCCTTTTTCTGTTTTCTCTCTTCCATTATTAACACTGCACCCATCCAGATAATCCAGAACAGTCTCAAGATGCTTAACTAGATCACAGCTGTAAAGTCCCTTTTGCGATGGAAGTTAATATTTCATAGGTTCCAGGGACCAAGACACAGACACCTTTGATGAATGTTATACAACCTACCACACGTTTATTTTTTGCTATTGATTGAACATCAATTTTTTTAAATGCACTGACGTTTTAGGTGACACAAAGTTGAAAAGGACCTGGATTTTATATTAAGAAGTTTATAGAATAGAGAGGAGAGATGATTCAGACATTAATGGTATTACTACAGATATAGGAGAAATGTTATGGAAGTTCAAAAGAATTACCTCGTACTTGTCAACTCACAGCCAGAGTGTCTACAGCTTAGTTCTAGGAATCACATTAAGGTATATTCAGGTAAAAGAAATTAGAATTGTTATAGAAATAAAAAAAATTAAGTGAGGCAAAATTAGGAGAACTAGGAATATTTAATTCATAAAAGAGGCTATGTTAACTGTATTTGAACATTTGAGGCGTTGTCGCTTGGAAGCCGCAGTAAACTTGTTCTCTGTAACTGGAGAGGCAGTGAGAAGGAACGCATGTAAATTACAGGGAGTCATCCTGCCTCGTTCATCCGGGCTGCTGTAACAAAATATCACAGACGGGGTAGCATGTGAAAAAGAGAAATTTATTTCTTGCAGTTCTGGAAGCTGGAAGTCCAAGATCAGAGTGCCAGCATGGCTGGGCGAGGGCCCTCTTCCAGGCTGCAGACTTTTCACTGTGTCTCACTGGATCCTCACATGGAGGAAGAGAAGGGAGCGTTATGGGGTTTCTTTTATAAGAACATTAATCCCGTTCACAAGGCCTCCGCCTTCATGACCTAAACACCTGTGAAAGGCCCACCTCCTAATACCAACACTTAGCCTTTCAACATATGACTTTTGGGGGACACAAACATTCAGATCACACCACATACTTTAACTCAAAATAAGAAACAATGTACTTTCCAAATCCATCCAAAAGAGGAAGGGACTTCTTCAAGAAGAAGGAAATTATTTTGAAATGAAACAGAACAACTATTTGGTCGTATTATCATAAAGAAACTTCAGACATCAGAAGCGTTTGAAGTAGATGACCCCGAGTTTTTATTTTCGAAGATCTCCAGTTATGTGATTAAGGGAAATATTAGAGGAAGTTGCAGCTGGGATTCATATGAAAGGACACGTGGGATTTAGACATTTTTAACTTACGAAAGGATACATCAAATTGAATGAAAAGCGTGAGCCAAAACAGAGCCAGGAGGGTGAGTCTGCTGCATAAAGCCCCTGTCAGAGCGCTCAGCTTGAGCTGAAGCTGTGTGCACCGTGGTGTTCAGGCATGTCCAAGAGCGTCTGAAGAATTACCGGGCTAAGTCGGCTAAGTGTCTACTGTTCATTCACCTGAGAGACCAGGAAACCTCCTGGAGAGAGAATAAAAAGATGGATTCTCTGAAGTAACTAAGACAATTAGAAAAACAGATATGAATTTATTCCTTACATTTGTTTCCCAATAATCTGTGGGGCTCTGGTGTTCCTATAGAGTGGAGGTTTGAGGAGGAGAAATTTTCTTTCTCCTCGTTCTGTGTTTCTGCACAAGGGAAATGTGACATTTTTGCCTTCCTCTCATCTCTCCTCACTCTGCCTGGGGAATGCGGGTGGAGCGGGGAGGAGAGTGAATTCTCTTGGTGAGTGGGATGAGGAATTAAGCAAAGAAAGGAAGCCTAGTCTCTTCCTTTATGCCCCTCAGAATTCAGACACTCAGCTCTGCTCCCCCACACCAAATGTTTTACAAAGACAAGTCCCCATATAAGGAGGCCATGGTCTACTGGCACTGCCAGTGTCAGGCTGGGTAGTTCTTCCTAATTCTCGGATTTAGCATTAAGAAGCTTCTTGTTTCCATATATCCAAAAACTACTTTCTTCAGTATCAGCTTTATCAGTAATAAAAATGTATTTAGAGCTCCATTTTGGCCTTATTTTCATCTTCTGAACTGCTTCAGAATTTAAGAGCAAGGAAAGAGGAGCTATTTATTAGGTCCCTTCAAATACCAATGGTGATGAATTTAGAGAAACGTTGATTTATAACTGTTAGTTTAATGCTTTGGCCAACTTGTAAAGTGTTAATGATGTTGCTCAGATTATCTTTCTCATTTTGTTCTTATCTGAAAACAAAAGCATAATACTTGGTGCCTCTCTTGATGTTGTTTTGGAATTACTGAGATTTTTAAATATCTTTAAAGCCTACACATAAAAATATATACAGAATATTTTATCAAAAGTTAATCCAAACCCAAATGTCTTCATCAGAAGGGATAAATAGGAGTGGAAATGAACAAACCATAGTGAAATTCAGATAACCTCGATGAATCTCACAAATGTAATGTTAAGATAAGGAAGCAAGACACTGAAAATAAATATAATGTATTTCAACTTATAAGAAAGATATACAAAAAATATGTGAACTAAACTATATTTTCTAGAGATGTATACATATATATTAAAACTATAAAGAAAACCAAGGAAATTATTATCATAACATTATGAATAACAGTTCTAGGGGCAAAGGAGGATATTTCAACTGAGGAGATGCACATGGTGGGTCTCTGGGGTTCTGACAGCGTTCGATTGCTTAACCTTGAGTGGTAGTTACATGAAAGAATGTCTTTTTTTGATGCTCTTGCCTCATAGTTTAGACCCATCTATTCTTTGTTCTCTCCTTCACTTAACTTTTGTCCTGCTTAAATTATATCAGCTATACCTATTGGAAATTATAATTTCCTCCTTTCTTTTGTGAGGAAGATAAGTTCATATCTGATGTGGATTAAGGCTGCCCCAGCTAGAGAAGCCCAAGGTGACCTGGCCTACATGCCAAACTATATGACCCAGTGGCCTTTTTTTGTGGTATGAATTAGGACTGCCCCAGGGAGAGAAGCCCAGGGCATCCTCACCTACATGCCGATCTATATGGCCAGATTCATATTTAAAGTTATGTGACCGCACAATAACCAGACCCCATCTGCACGAAATCATTTAATGACTTTTTACATCATCTTTTCTTTTTCCAGTAAAAATAAGTCACGTACCCATGCCTTATAAAATTAGCCCTAACCCTCAACTCGGGCAGCAGCAGGAGCTCTGACTGCCCGTGGGTCCTGTCCCCACGCACCAGCTCTGCCTGGCCATGGGTCCTGTCCCCATGCTATTCCACACTATTCTCTAAATAAAAGAGCACTACTGCCAGATCTTGAGAGTCTAAGAAATCTTTCTTTTGACTCCTCGGCTCACCGACCCCGCATCAATATCCACAGTCTCTTCTCTTTTTACCAGCAAACCCCATTAATTCCTCTGTGAGAGCAGTGTACTTTGAGTCGCTAGAACAGAAATAACTTAGTGCTTTTGGGTTTATTTCTTTCCCCACTTTTCTCTCTCTTTTTTCCACCCTTTTCTTTCTGTCATCCTGTGTGTCTTTCAACTCTGGTTCATTTATTCCAGGAATTTCCTCCTGTAGTCCTGAAGTACCATTTAAAACTAAATCTATATATTTATAATGGAAATAGCTTATTTTAGGTTTTATGCAGTTTAACTATGAGAAAAAGATAAAATGAATTTATGAGCGCATAAGAATAAAATCAAATTCTCTGTTGCATCAGAGGTAAACAAACCAAAAATCTCAGTACTTAGAGGATAGCTAGGGGAAGCACAGATGATGATAAAATTCTACAATACTTTTTTTCTTTTTACATATAGTTTTAAGGATATGTTGACATGGCATGTGCATCGGGTTATGCTATTTTGGATTATAATCGACGTTAAATGAGTCTCTATGGCAAAAAGATAAGTTATACTAGTTTTTATGACATCTTTTGGATTTAGACTCCAAGTGAGAAAAAAGCTCTAGGAGGATTTTCGCAATGAGCCTTGATTAGGTGAGAGGTGCTGGAGAAGGCTGTAGATGTGAGCTATGTGTGTTAGAGTGAAAACAAGGGAAGACACAGCCTTCTATACGTGACGATGACCAAATCTGATATCCAGTCTAGATTTCTCTTCTTAGATTCAATCTTGTTACTCAATTACTTGTTGAATTTCTCGGTGTGAATATCTGAGGCATCTCAAACTCAACAAATTCAAAGGTAAACTTATCAATATTGGTCATGACACCTGTTCTTCTCTTGTATTCCTATCATTTCTCACGTGGGTGTACAACCACCACCTCTCTAGTCTAAGCCTCTAATTTTAGGCATTCAATTAATTCCCCATCTTGCCACCAGAATGATCTTTCTTTCTTTCCTTCCTTTGGTTCCTTCCTTCCTCCTTTTTTCTTTCTTTCCTAGTGGATATGGAATTTATTCCATGGCAGGATTTATTACTAATCCTGCATATTGACAAGAATCCTGGATTCAGAGAGTCAGATGCAATATGGGGTCTCCCCCAGATTACCAATTCCTATAGCTCAGGGAGGCTCCACGGCATCCAGTCTGGGTTCCACACTTAGGAAGAGGCCTTCTCCACAGACATTGATGGCAAGACCAGAGGGCCTCCCCAGCCGTGAGATCTGATGCACTCCAATGGGTAGCAGTCTGTCTGATAGATCACATTCGTTTGGTTTGAGAAAATAAGTTTATACCTCGTTTTGCTCACTGTAACCTGTGAGACCTGGGAGTCACCAGATAAACTGCTTCTGGTAATATAAACCAGTAGGTTGATGTCACCATTAAGAGAATACCATACAGAATGGACCCGAGGAGTCGACCCTTTAAGCTATTTGAGAACAGGAACCTGAGCAATGAGCCAGTATGTCATTTACTCTCGCAACCACCTGAGTGTGCTGGTTGGCAGTAACTAACATGTCTCCAAATATCGGTTCAAGAAAAGCTCCACCATCATGTATTGCATGAGTTGCGGCAGCAGGGTTCACTCCAGTTAGATTTTCATCCAAGAACGTGATGAAATTGGGCAAATCTCCAACTTGGGTGGACCAGAAGAGGGTCCATCCATGTTTGTAGCAAGACTTTAGATCCTCCATCACAGTGAAGTCAGCGACGTTGAGGTACCTGGATGTAAAGTCATCAGCGTTATTCTGTAAGGGCTCGCAAAGGTGACTAGCTGAAATGTACACAAGGACATTTTTAATCAGCATCACTGTCTCATAGCAGGCACCGTCACATCAGACAAAACTGTCCCAATTGTCAATTCAAAAATGTAAACTCCAGACACCCTGGCAATGTCTGAGAGTCTAATTAAAAATTGGATTTTCTCTGGAGAAATTTAGCTGGCTCCAAGAACAGAGAAAAATTGGCCGCATTTCAGAGGGAGTGGTGGGGAGAATGATCTTTCTGAACCACCTATCTAATCATCTAATTTTGCTAAATTTTTGAGAAGCAACTTACTGCCCTGCAAACAAATTTTATCTTCCTTTACATGTCCGGTAAAGCCCTGAACAGTCTCACTTCTGCTTACCTCTCCAGAATCATCTACCTCATCCTTGCCACCATCATCCCTCTCATGCTAATTCCAGCTATACTAAACTTTGATTTGTGGAACTCTCCGTGATCTTCAGCCTCCAGAATTTTAAATGTTTTTTCTCTCCACATAAGACATCTTGTCTTCTGAGGGGCTTTCCTTGTCCTCCTAAATCTAGATTAAATCAATCACTGAATTTGGTATCATTACATTACGGATGTTGAAATTGATCTGAAGTCTATATTCACAGAAAGCACCGATGGTTGAGAAAGCCTCACCCTTTCCGTCCTGAGATATGGCTATCTGCAAAGGACCATGATGTTCTGGCATATTCCCAGATAAGACCCACCTCCATCATTCCTCCAGGATTCCATTGTTCACTTTCTTCTGTAAAACTCCAGGCCCTTTCCTTTTCTTTGAGTTCTTCCTCATTCATCAACACTCTCCCTACTGCAACAACCTCAATAAAATCATCCCCTTATTTATCTGGTGCATTTTATCTTTAACATTATGCACATTCTCTGTAGTACATAGGATTTGGGATACAACTGAATTGCAATTTCCTATTGCATGGTTTTTTGACTCCACTAGACAAGTGTGTGAAAACAGAAACTATATCTGTCCTTTTCAGTCTTTTTCTCTGGAGCCTCTCTGGAGCCTCTCTGGGACCTCGTGCAGGGCCCATCATCATCATCACTCATTTTGATTTAGTATTCTATGAGCTTCACCTTTATTAACTCATTAAATCTTCACAACCACACTCTGATGTTGGTACCAAATAGAATCCCCACTCTATAGATGGGGAAAAATGAGATATAATGGAGGCTGAAGAGCTTTCACATCTTGTGAGAGTGAAGAGCGTCTCTTCAACACTAAGATAACTCCTGTTTCTGTGCTCTTAATCACTCATTCATGTTGTCTCATCATAAATTTATATTGATACAAAAAATTTATTGGAAGATTCTAGAAAGATAGTAGCAGCAGTTACAATACAGATTTTAAATCTTCTCAAGTCTCCACATTAAAAATAAACAAAAAGCATAGTATCTAGACAGCAGTAACATTTTAAATAAAATTGTTCTATGTGTAGAATAAGATAAAACAAATGATTAATTATGGGCTATTTTAATTCTGTCATAACCTGTGTCCTTGAGACTCAGAATTCTTGATGTGGAGTAAAGGAGGTACAAATATGTTGGAGAGGTTAGATGAAAACCTGTAGTCTTGAATTCGATTTGGAAATATTAGTATGAATTCACAGGTATTTTATCTTAACACATATATATTTTATTCATGTGCATATATATATATATATATTTTTTTTTTCCTGAAGAAGATTAGCCCTGAGCTAACATCTGTTGCCAATCTTTCTCTTTTTTCGTTTGAGGAAGATTAGCCCTGAGTTAACAACTGTGCCAATCTTCCTCCACTTTATATGTGAGCCACTGCCACAGCATGACTGACGAGCGGTATAGGTCAGCACCCAGGATCCAAACATGTGAACTTGGGCTGCTGAAGTGGAGTGCACCGAACTTGACCACTATTCCACAGCACCAGGCCCCCCATGCATTTATTTTGTATACATAACTTAAAGATCTATAAGCACGATCAACCCAATATTCTAAGCACACAGATTGTAGTCTTAAAATATCATTTCCTATAGAAGAAACAAAGGCTTCTTGGAACAATGCTAATATCTGGTCTGGAGCAGGAATTGTATAATAGGAAGTAAGAACTGTACTAGATTGGACAAATAAGATCTCAGGGAAGTTACAGAAGATCACTATGGTCATGTTAATAGGACTCAGGAGCTAAATTAAGGAAGCTCCTACTGTCCAAAGATGGGACAATTAGAAATTCTTTGGTATATGAAGTACAATGGATTGACACCCATCAAATATATTTACAAATTCAGTTCATACTGATATTCAAAAAACTCAAATAGGTTAACTTCTGTGGATGACAGAAAACCAATTTACTATCTTGAAAACTGTGTAAATAGAATGAAGGAATCAATCCCTTTTCCTATCTTTTCTTAAAAAATTATTTCAGACAATAAATGTAAGCAACAGGACAGGATTAGACTATCAAAATGTCGCCAGCCCCAGTGGATTAATGGATCTGCGCAATGAACATTAAAGAGTGCTAACATTAGAAAAAGAGAAAAAATCAGAGATTCTGTGTCTGATGAAGGAAAAACACAACAGCTTGTAGTCTTGTCAAAGGGAATGAATATGAACCTAATGAAGCCTCTGAATCCAGCTGCCAACCTCCTGGAAATACAGGGGGCTGATGAACACACAGCGCTGCACCACGAGTGTGCTTATCATGAGTGTGCCGTCAGCAAAGTCCGGATTTTGAGAAACTTTATAGGTTAAATGTCCCGGTTCTTTAACAGGGAAAATTAAATGAAAGGAAAAATTCATGGGGGCCTGCAACAAGAAATTTGAAAGTCATATCAAGTTAAAAAAAATGGGAAAGAGTAAACTCTAGTGTCTAGAAATGCATAGTTTAATAATAGAACTATTAAGAAATGCAAGGAAGGGATTGCTGTGTGAGTTAGGATGGTGGTTATTTCAGAGAGAAAGAAGGGCAGCGCCTGGGCAGAGATCATGGAGAGAGCTCTGAGGTTGTCAGCAAAATCCTAGTTTCAGTGCTCAGTAGTATTCACGAGGATGTTTACTTTATGTTAATTCATAACGCCACACGTTTGCTAGGTGTTTTTCCAATTTTATTTTAAAATAAAATTTTTTAAAGCATCAAAAATAAGAGCTCCTAAGAGGTCAAATCAGGAACAAAATAAATAATGGTAGTGTTGAATTATAACCTTTAATATAAAATAAATATCCATGAGTCCATGATGATGTAAATAAATGATTGGACAAATCAACAAATAACTGAGAAAAAATAGGTCGTTTTACAGAAGAATTACAAATAATATATGTAGATACTACCCCTACAAGAAAGGAGAGCTTCATTCCCCTCCCCTTAATTTTGGGCTGGACTAAGTTCTAACCAAGAGTAAGGCAAGGGAAAAATGGTGACTGGACTGTGGAGAAACCTGGCAGACATCACCTTATCGAGGGATCCAGGCTAACACCTCAGTCGTTAGTTACATTTGTATCATTTACCCCTGCTCTGATGCTTTGAGAAGGTCCCCATCTCTGTGGTAATTCTTCCTCCAAATCCATAATTTCAGTCTGATCATAAAAAAATATGAGAAAAACCAAAATTGAAGGATATTCTACAAATTACCTGACCAGTATTATTCAAAAGGACAAGTTCATAAAAGACAAGGAAAAAGCAGTAATAGACTGGGGTTGCCTAAGGAAACCCAACGGCTAAATGCAATGTGGCATCTGGGAATAGACAAGGCACATGAGTGGAAAACCAGACGAACTCTAAATAAAGATGGAAGTTTAGTTAATAGTATTGGAACTGTATTTCTTTCTGAGATTTGATAAATAGACCATGGTCATGTAAGATGTTAATTTAATTGAAGCTAGGAGAAGGGTAGACAGAATTCTGTACTATCTTTGTAGCTTTTCTGTAAATCTAGAAGTGTTCAAAATAAAAAGTTAAGTAGTTTTGACAAAGCAAAAAAATGAATGAAAATAACTTTTAGGTCAAAATAAAAATTTATTTTTTTAGTTTCTCCTTCCCTCACTTTTGATCTCTATTAATTTATCCAATCATTCAATGATTTTTTTAAATTTTACTCTGTAAAGTATTTCAGGAATATTTCAAGAATATTCAAACATGTTTCAATTCTTCCTTTTTAATTCCTCACATGGGTTTTTTCACTGAATTCTTTAAAGTCTCCGTTTTGTTACTTCTCTGTCACTGCTTCTTAATACTACTACTGATATCTGTTTCAACTCAGACGCTTTTTACCACAATTTAAACTCCTTCAGTAATGTTCTTAGCCACCGTTAACTGCATCTCACACACTGACCGCATCGTCTCAACATTGTCACGATAATAAGTTTTTGATCAAACCGCTGTCATCTTAGTACACACACGTACATGCACACACACACACGACACTGTTTTTAACTCAAACCTTATAGGCTAAATAAAGTATGAACTCTTCTTTGGACCTTTAAAGATCACAGAATGTGGGTCTGAAATACATTTTAATCTTGTGCATCGTTATTTAGATTTCCACCCCTGCCCCCAGGGCAATCCATTCCTCCCGTCTTCTGCATACAGTTTGTGATTCTCAGCAACATTTCGCCAAGTGCTTAATATTTTTACTTTAAATATAGAAAGTTTTCCACTCTTTTGGTACAAAATTTCATGACTTTAAAAATGTGAACAGTGGAGAAAAGTTTGTTATATTTGTAAAAACCTAGAGAAGGAAATAAAATCAAAGCCAGTTAAATACTCAAAGGAATGTATTCTATTACTATTTGACGTTCTTGAGGTTCTCCAAATATTCATTACTTTGATCACTTGTTTCATGCTAAAATGCTTTTTGGCCAATAGAGTAGTTTGCAAAGAACTAATGAGATGTATGATACTTTATAAATTAAAATTATGGTATACAGCCCAATTTTTATATTTCCACAGCAACTATGGAGACTTACAGTATTTAATGGCACAACACAATATTACACATTTATTTATCACAAGATTTCTGTGTGGATATGGAAACTGATATTTCAAATAGTCACATTTAAAGCACTTAAATTTTTTTAAAAAATATATCATTTTGTAATATAAAATATAGTTACTGCATGAGGTATAGTCAGCCCTGGTGGTCTAGTGGTTAAGATTCGGTGCGGTCCCAACCGAGGCATGGGTTCGCCTCCAGGTCAGGGAACCACACCACCCACCTGTCAGTTGTCATACTTTGGCAGCTGCGTGTGGCTGTGATGCTGAAAGCTGTGCCCTCGGGATTTCAAACACCAGAAAGGTCCTCAATGGTGGGCAGGTTTCAGCAGAGCCTCCAGACTGAGACAGACTAGGAAGAAGGACCTAGCCACCCACTTCCAAAAAATTGGTCAAGAAAACTCTGTGAATAGCAGGGAACATTGTCTGACAGAGCACCAGTAGGTGAGAGGATGGTGCACAAAGATGGGGCAGGGCTCTGCTCTGCTGTCCACAGGGTCACTAGGAGTCACAACCCACTCCATGGCACTAATAAAAACTAGGTATAAATCATTATGAGATCAACTAGATAAAAATATCTATAAAATGATATCCAATTACTGTTAAAAAATCAAATTTTTCTTAGCACTAAGAAGCTATAACAGTATTCTAAATAACATGTAGGGAATTTTAGTGTCCCAGAGATGCAGTTTTAATATTTTATTAAAGAGTTTGCAGAACATGATTTTATATTCCAAATGTGTATACACTAAATATAGCTATTTGTTAAACAGTTTATTATAACTGAAATAATATTGAACATACTGAAAAGTATGTGTTTTTTTTTTTACTAAGTTTAGATAAATATTGTGTATACCTTGCACGGGGCATGGCCACAAATGTAAAACTAAATTTCTGCATTGGAAAAAAAATTTTTTTAAAGAAACTCAAAAGAAAAGCCGTAAATGAACAAAATGATCTTGTGAAAACAGGTTAATTTGGCTCTAGAGTGAGTATAATCAATTATCTTCTATGAATAGCAGTGGCTGAAATTGAGATTAAAATTGGAAATATCAAGAGGGCTGGCCCCATGGCTGCATGATTAAGTTTGCAGCCTCCACTTTGTCAGCCCAGAGTTTCACCTGTTTGGATCCTGTGTGCAGACATGGCACCACTCATCAAGCCATGCTGAGGTGATGTTGCACATAGAAGAGCCAGAGGCACGCACAATTAGAATGTACAACTACTTACTGGGGGAGAGGGGCTTTAAGGAGAAGAAGAAGAAGAAAACTAAATAAATAAAAGAAAAGAAGATTGGCAACAGATGTTAGCTCAGGTGCCAATCTTTAAAAAAAAACATTGGAAATATCAAATTTGGCCTTTTATTTATGCAGGGGAGGAAGACATTTCCTCTACCCTCTCTGGGTTCGTCTGGCCGGAGAACGAATTAAATTCACATGAGACAGAATAGCAGGAGAAAATTAAACAAAGCTTTATAACGTGTATACATGGGAGAGGCTCAGGCAAGCTGAGCAACTCACCAAAATGGCTGAAGCCACCACCTTAAATATCATATCCAGCTAAAGACAAAGGAGGATGTTGGGGGTGGGGGAAGTCAGTTACAGCAGGTTACCAGACAAGCACAATAAACAAATGCAGATTTAAGTTCTTGCCTTCCCCATTGATTAAGAGTTTCTAGAGATAAGGTCATCTCCCCTTCTTCCTGGTACAGAGAGGGAGACATCTTTACAGATGGAGATTTCCTTTACAATGTAAATGTCTCTTACAAAGGGTAAGTAAATTCTACTTTTCAGCTGTTTTCCTGTCTGCAAAGTAACCAGCCCCAAATAATCCTCATGCCAAAGAGACATATCTTGGGGTGGCCAATTCCAGGCCTCCACATTTATAAATACTAGTTTTAGCAATTTTGTGGAGAATAATTCATTCAAACTCTAGTGAAATCTAAGCAAAATAACTCGATGTCTCAAACAACATCTGCCAAAATGTTCACTCTTCCGATTACCATACAACCAATCACTGAATAGTCTAGATTCCTCTAATTGGATGCCTAAGATAAGACAGACAATTTTCTACTTCCTGGAATGGCTGTTAATATTATTTATAGTTCACACATACACACACAAAAAGTGTGTTACAGCTCACTAAGTGTTATGTAATACTTTAGAAAGTAAAAGAAAAAAGGAATACCTTGGTTGGTCTTTCTTTTCTAAAACCATGTATCACACATCAGTGTAAACCCTAGGAGAGTACTCCTGACTTCATTTGATGTATTCAGACCCCTGGACCTGAAAGTCATAAACACTGTACTGTTAATGCATTGTTATGGTCTGAGATATGACTCAGAACAAACATATGATTTATGTATATTCTTGAGTAATACAGGAGAATAACAAACAGGGACTAATAAATTCCCAAGTGTCAGATCTCAAAATTCCATCAGCTGTTTAAGTTAGTTCATATTAACAAGAGAAATAGAAAGAAAATATTTATAAGAATCAAATTATTTAAATTAGATACAAGATATTGATTGGTAATACAGTTAATTTTTCAAGGGCTTCTATGGCACAGAAAACATTCCCTGGTTTATATTCTTTTCAAATAAATGGTTAGGCACTCTGAAAAAGCTATAATCTCACTAAAAGAGACCCGTTGAATATTAAATTCAAACTCTATGCCAATGTTCCTCGAAGATGAACATCAAACACTTAGAAAACATAAATTACATATTATTTATGGTTATAAACAGCATCACTAATGCCACTTTTCCATTTTCATCTCTTAAATCATCTACCTCGTAATTGATGATGCTGGTCTCATGATTTAGCATATTCATCTGTTTTTATGATTTATTCTTTCATGGAGATGTACTGAGAAAAAGTCTTAAAAGCAAAATATATATAATATTGATATATAAAATACATATATAATATTTTCTTTCTGCATTCATACCTTGGCTAATGTGAGTAATGCTGCAATGAATATGGGGATGCAGATAGCTCTTTGAGATACTGATTTTTGTTTGCTTCAGATACACACCCAGCAGTGAGATTACCGGATCATATGGTAACTCTATTTTTAATTTTTTGAGAAACCTCCATACTGTTTTCCACACTGTTGGTAGGAATGTAAAAGGTCAATTTATCTTGAGCTAAATTGTTCATAGTTATTGATTCTGGACTTTCTGTCCCATTGGTTTGTTTCTGCCTCACATCGGCTGTTGTTTTCCCTAACGCAGCTCCTCCTCTGTGCTCTCCTACAGCGCTGTGCTCATCCTGTCTTGCCACTCACACCTGCTACATTGTAACTTTGTATTTTTCTATTCTCTCATCTTCACTTCAGACTTCAAGCTCCATGCGGGCAGGTTCTGCCTCTGCAGTGTGTACTCTGCCAGCGCCTGGAGCACATCAGTCAGAAAAATGTACTCACTGAAGGTTAATATCTGAGAGGGAGAGACCCTTTAAGTCCTCCTTTCAAAATTTTCTAAGATACCTTGCTCATTTTTTCTTCAAATTTCAGAATTGTTTTGTTAAGCACCCCTCCCAAGAACTCACTGCAGTTTTGCCTGGTATAATATTAAATGCATGGATTCGTTTGAGAAGAATGTATGACTTTCCATATCAATTCAATATTGAATTTATGACTTTCCATTCAGGAAGGTGGAATGCATATTTACTTGAGACTTCTTTTAGGCTTCTCACGAAAATTTAGCATTCTTCTTCGTATAATTCCTGCATATTTCTCGTGAAGTGTATCACTTGGTACTTATTATTTTATAAATTAAATAGTTTTCTATTAAATTTCTCAACGAGTTATTACTGGCATATTGACTTCTTATTAATTTGAATGGTTGCGTGTTTTGTTTTTATGGGGTTTCCAGGTACGTAGTCATACCCTAAAGACAATTTTTACATTTATATCATTTTCCTGATGTTGACTATTCTGATTTCTTTTTATTGTGTTGTATGGGCTAATATTTCAAGAACAATATTAAATATCATTAGTAGGCGTTATCTCTCTTGTCCTAATTTTTATATGGAAACAACTCTAAAGTTTTAACATAAAGTTTAAAACTGGCTTTTTGCTTGAGATAACTTTTTTTTTAATCATGCTAAGACAGTTTTATTGTATTCTAGATTACACGGAGCTTTTTCCAAATACTGACAGTTTGAACCAGTGTACTCACTGCTCATGATAGGTATTTGACGCTACTGTGGAAGTCGACATAGTCCATTCTGTGACAATGTCTTTCTGTCCTCCCAAGGTGGAGGAAGGACAAAGTGGAAGGAGAGTAGAAGGTCAGCATCAATGTCTCTTCAAGGGTAGCAACCAGTGCGTGGCCAGCATGCTGATGCTCTGATACACAGAGCTTTCGAAGGGGAGTTTATTTTTCTCTCCATTAGAGGAAAGCACATATTTGTTGAATCAATCAATCAATTAATAAGTAAACAATGCTCACTACTTAGTGCCTAGGATGTTCAAGGACTTGGCAAATGTTAGCTAGTTACAGATTTCTGATAAAACTGCAGTCATCTGGGAAGCCTGTAACAACCTGCTAGTTTTCTTATTTGTTTTAAGCCAAAAATTACAAAGTGGGATGCTAAATGTGGTCCTTCAAGGACGTTGTTTGGTCTATAAAGTGTTTTTAAAATTAGTAAATTTCCTGTTGGATGTCCATATTATTACTTATGCACAAAAATTAGAAGACACATGGGACATATATGCTCACATAGCAACAAGTGGCTTTAGTTGGTCACTGTCCCCAATCCTCCCAGTACCATTCCCATTTAATTTATCAGTCCTATCTTTAAAGGCATTTTAGGTTGAGACCCTTAAATTCAGTCTTTATAAAAGTGGATTACCTACTCAGAATTTCTGAGCCACGAAGGATGCTCTTAGTTATTTGGAGATAATTTTGCCTGAGGTAGATAAGCACCAATCTTTTGCACAAGAGAATATTCAAGCTATAATTACTTTTAAATATGCCTTCTGAATCCAGTCTTATTCCCAATTAATGGGCAGCAAAAATAATCTGTAATATCACTGTTGAGTGACTCTGCTCAGACCCAGGTAGAAAATAATTTCCTTCAATTCTACAGAATTTTATAGTTAAAAATCATTTTCCTGTGTATCTTTCTCTAACTGAACAGAAGACAATACGTCTGACTCTTTTTTTTATATTCTATAATGCTTGGCATGGTTCCTTGCACAGAGTATATATTCAATAAATGCGTATTCAATAATATATAAAAGAAATGATCCATGGTTTGCAGTAGCAAAAAAATATTTTAGGGTTGGAGATTCAGCTTCGGTTATTTCCAAAAGCACTTATCAACCTGTTTGTAACTTTCTCATCATTATCTGTAGAACAAAGTAACATTTGCAAATGGTTGAAAATTATGGATTATACAGATATGATTTGCTGAAAAACCTGTACATTTTTCCAGTTCTTGAACGGTAATTTTTCACTGTAAAACATGTTAAGGAAAAATAAAATGTGATTTTATAAATTGCTTTTAAAAAAGTTGTATAGGAACCTGGTATTTGGTACTGGTTGGTCACGTGTTTCCAAAAGTGTCAGCTTTCACTCTCTTACAAAGCCGCTTACAACCACCATAAAGGTATCAGCTCTGGGCTGATAAAGCTGGATCCCTTGATTGAAAGATTAAAGGGTGATCTGAGTGAGTACTTCATGGAGGACACGGAAAGGGGTATTTGAATGGACGTCCCAGAACTAATCATTTCAGCTTTATCTTTAACTTTCCTACTCTCAAATGGACTGTTATGCAAACATCTTTGCCTCCTGAAGTCCTTTATTTTACTACAAGTCTCCCAAGTCGTTGAAAGCGAATTCCTGGAGAGGCGGGAGACCACGCATGTGCTGTTCCTCGCTTCGGCCTGGACAGGCTTTTGCAAATTTAGTTGGTTGTGGGAAGTTTCTCTTTCAGTTATTCTTAACTTTGACTGTGGAGCAGAATCACCTGGGAGATTAAGAATAAAGTCGATGTCTGGGTCCTTCCACGGAGATTCAGATTTGATCGATCTGAGGCTCATCCTGGGCGCGGGGATTTCTTTTTCTAACTGTTCAAGTTTATTTTAGTGTACCACCGAGTTTGAGAATCACCGTTCTAGCCCATGATTCTTAACATTCCATTAAAATCCCAGTACATCTTATGTTCTCTCACTTGCAGGTGAAAACCAAAGATGCTTTGTTTGCTTCAGATTTCATCGAATAAAAGGTATCGATATACAGTTTTACGGCAAGAATGGTCCAGGTAAAGATTGTTTTAAACCTAATGTTAGCAATGTCTGGTTCTATTTATATATTTTTTGAGTATTCCATTTCTTTCAACCTCTTGAGAGACAGAGGAAAAAAGAGATCTTTTCATCCTGACATTTCCAAATACCCGTGGTTATACATGCTGAATATATCTATAGCCTCTGGTCTCATATATTATTTGAAGCTCTCATTTCTTTTTCCTCTCAAAACAACCACATCAACAACAGGCAAATGTTCTTTTCTTTCTTGCTCTAAGCATTACATTGCTGAACTCTCAACAACTTGTGTCACAATCACCACTATATCTAACCTCAAATATGCTTTCTACAAGCTTCTATTGAATTTGAAAAGCACTTTAAGCACTGTGAGCCTGGCTTCCTTCCTGAGAAACAGGAGTTCCTGAATGATTACAGAGAACAAACATTCTCCAACAAAGGAGGGACATTTCGTCCTCCTGACTGGGGCTCATCACGGGAGCTGACAGCTGATAGCACCCGCATGCCCAATGTTCAGATTTGGCTAAGATTTAACACGATTTGAGCTATGCCTCTGTGTCACAGTGGCAGGGCCCTATTTTACTGGTGAAACTCACTTTTACCAGGCAGAATGGATTCTGATAATGTTATTCAAGCTGACGGGAGGCATCATCCTAGAGCTGTGATTCTCCGAGTGGGATCCCCAGCCAGATGCATCAGCATCATCTGGGAACTTGTGAGAAGCTCAAATTCTCAGGCCCCAGCAGACACTTATTGAGTCAGGGATTATGGCCCAGCAGCCTGTGTTTTCACAAGTCTCCCAGGTGGTTTCATACATGGTACCTAGAATAAGCTAAATTCAACCCATGCCAGAGTAATGGGTGCCCTTGACACTGTCACGGAGTTGTGGAGCCCAAAAAGGAAAGCTTCACCCAATGCAAGGGAAAACAAGTCAATGAGACAGTGATTAAAGGGTCAGTCACAGGTGGCTGCATTCCGAGGGAGTGTTGCACGGAGATGCACAGAAAGTAACCTGGCGTTCATGCTTCTGTACCATGGGAGGATTCTTGAGAGGTTGGACCCATGGTGGAATTTAATCTTTCTGTAAAAAGGAATTAAGATATAATGCACTTCCATCAGAACACACAAGGAGCTGGCCAGGGGCACAAAGGCGTCTCAGAAAGAGAACGGAACACCACACTGCTATCCTAGCAGACAGCATTTCCAGGAAATAAGTCACTGAGAGAAGCCATTCTCAGGTTGCCCAGGAGGAAAAAGATACCTGCAGGAGGTCTATGAAGCTAAAAACATAGATAACTCAAGCTCAAGAAATGCACCCGATAAAGATCTTGTATTTATACCCATCCCTCTGCCAAAAAAAGAAAAAAATCTCTAGAGGCTCTTTTTTTGCGTCTGGGTATAGAAAAATCTTAGTCTGAAATTTGAGTTTGATGAAAGGTCTGAATATTCCCTGCCACTAGGATGGAATGAGATCACATAAGATGATTAGTCATGTCTGAAAGAGAGGGATGGAAGACACTGTGCATGGTGAGTGCGCCTCTATGTGCCGCTCTTTACACAGGTGCACTTATGCAAAGGCACCGAGAAGGCTGGTGCTGTGGGAGACGGGGTGTGGACAGCAGCGGCTTCTACTAGCTGGAGAGGTTCTGGGGCTGTGAGAGTACAAAGTTTTCAGCCTCATTCATGGCTCCTGTCAGGTCCCCAATCAAACATGTATCATAAGGCCCCACTCCTTTCCTTCTCGTTCCTCCACTGCGCTCAAAGTCCTGGCAAGACTCTGCAGCTCTCACAGTCAATCACGGGCGCCATGTTTAGTCGTAAATGCCCGGTTGCAGTAGGAGATGAGGTACTTCTTTAAAGCTACTTTCAAAGTTTTCTGATTTTCCATGTGTGTTCTGTGTTGGACATGTGCAGCTTTTAATCTCTCCTTCTTCCTCTCTATGTTCTCTAGGGCCATCAGAGGAAGTCATAATATTTATAGTAATTTTTGTCACCATAGTGACTAACTGCCATAGCTATTTTTCCTCCCAATACTTTGCCCCCCATCTATATGCTATCTCATGCACCACCAGTGATAATCTGAGTAAGAAATGATTTCACTGTGTGGTATGGCTTACAAACATTCCCTTCCCTCTCAGAGACGAGGCTGTCGACGTTCTTCTCAAAGAAGACTCTGGAATCTCCTCCTGCGAGATTGTCCTGGAGCTGTCTTGCTTCCCACCACTGCCTCATGAGGGCCCTGGCAGAAGTCCTGTGACTTGATGCAGTATTAACAGATTTCATGAACTCACTCCCCTCCTGCCGTTCAGTCATGTGGTGTGCCTCCCACTTGCCAAACCCAATAGAAAGCAGGAGTAGAGACCTTCTGGATGCAGTCCAGCAATGCCTCTGAGACACACAGTGGAGGATGACTCTGGAGAGGAAAGTGGGAGATTTCTAGCACACCTCCTGTCTGAGCTCTAAACATGGTATTTGCCTTTCAGTTTTCTTCCTTGATAAGAAGATAACAATAATATTCATCATAAAATGTTTAATACAGATGCTGACACTTGCATTTCCTTTTTCATCAAAGCGCATGAAACAACATAGCAGGCCTGCGACTGCTGTCCTTGGAAAGGTCTGCTTGTTGGATTGGCCCTTGGCTGTCGTCTGGAAACTTGGCTGGGAAACAGTTTCTCTCAGTGATATAAACTTTTGCTAAATGATGAGAGTGGCTCATTGTTCCTAACCTATAGAATGAGGTTTATGCTGAGCATCTGCTTTCCTTCTGGGAGCCTGGAATTTCATAATCATAGTCAATCATGTGACTAACCACCAATAAATCCGTGGACCGCTAGGCTCAAGGGAGCTTCCCTTGTAGACAACTTCACGTGTGTTGTCTCAAATGATTGATGAGAATTAAGCTCCTCTGTGCAACTCCACTGAGAGAGGACTTCTGGAATCCTGTGCCTGGCTTCCCCTTGGCTTCACCCACGCACCTCTTCCCTTTGCTGACTCTGCTTTGAATCCTTTCACGGTAATCAGTCGTAGCCGGGAGTATGACTATAGGCTGAGTCCTGGGAGTCCTCTGAGTAAACCATAGAACTCCCAGATGGTCGTGGGGACCCCAGCACAACTCCGTACACTGATGTTAAAAAATCAAAGACAGGGGGCCAGCCCTGTGGCGAGGTTGTTGAGTTTGCATGCTCTGCTTCGGAGGTTTGGGGTTCATGGGTTCAGATCCTGGGTGTGGACCTACACACTTCTCATCAAGCCATGCTGTGGCAGGTGTCCCACATACAAACTAGAGGAATATTGACACAGATGTTAGCTCAGGGCCAATCTTCCTCACCAAAAAAAAAAAAAGAAAGAAAACAAAGACAGAACTGTACTAATTCATTCATTCATTTAAACAATTTGAGTGCCTTCTGTAAGATAGGCACTCTGTGTGTTTAGAAAATGCCTTTAAAAGTTAAACAATTTTCAAAACCTGTAGCTTAGCTATTTTAATGAAGTTAAATGTCATTTTCAAGTAGACATAAAATTTCCTTGTTTTATATTACCATTATCCTATATTGCTATCCCAAATAAGCAAACAATGTAAAAAGAAATTCACATGTTTGAATAAGGTGTAGTGTCTTATCAATAGCGTTACTTCTCAGGAAGATACTGAGCCTGGGATCAGAGCATGACGTTTATCTTATGTTGAAATTTCTCTAAGTACTGAAACAAATATTAGGAAACCAGCATACATGCCTTAGGATCAAAGTAATTATGGTAACTTTTTTGGTGATGTGAATCTAAACCCACTCTGGTTTCTGATTAACACACTGGAAAGATAACTTTATCTTTCTGATGTGTCCACAAACATAAGATTTTTGACTGAATGCTTGTCTGGCATGTTTTAAAAATTGAACTCAAATAACTTTCTTTCCTGTGTATGATTGACAAATGCCCTACTTAACTATTTTTCCCTTTAATTTATTTTGAAATCTTGTACACATGGAGAAAATAATTTTAAGTATCGATTTTAGGTTTTTGAGGTCTATATTTTGTTTTAATCTCAACAATATTCATTTAACGTAATAGAAACCTGAGAAAGCCCAGTGATTTTTAATCCACAGTTTCTCGCATATTTTAAAAGCCTATAATTAAGAGATTTCCATCTCTTGTCAGAACAAAATGGCAAAAAGAGTTTTTAAAGTAAGAGAACAAAAATAGAAAAATGAACTAAATTAATTGTGATCTCAAAAAACTAAAAGGTGACTTACAGTTATGTTTCTCTACTACAGATCTGACAGTGAAATAGCTTTATTCATAGAACAGAGACAGATATTTAGATACTTAAAAAGATATCTGTTTTAACAAAGTATAACATTTTAGGAATGGATATATTTCTTTTTAACTGACCCAAGGATGTCAGTGGTGTGTTGTGTTGAGACAGATCGGTTGTTGACCTTCACGAATACGTGACCTTTACGAAAGACACAGCCCATGAAGTCAGTAAAATACAGTGACGAATGGTGATTTCTTTATAAATGATGACTTCAGGCACAGCAAGAGAAAAATGGTTTAAAAATCTTTACATCACAATAAATGGAAGCAAACTCAATGAGGGAATCTATATGAGAGAAACGTATATATTTTTTTTCCACAAACAAGATTACTGAGAGAGAGTCTTTCATCTTTTATCCCTTTTATCTTTAAAAATAATGTCTAAAGAATAACCCCATTTTTCTAACACAAGAGCAACGTTAGTGGAAGAAATTACTTTTTCCCTGTGGAGTAAAAACAGTAGTAGTTTAAAATGAAAACTTTGGGGAAAAAAGAGAAAGAGATGCTAAGGTTATAGCAGTTTATTCATATACAGTCCACTGGTTTGCAATGATATCTTTTCTCCTGAAATTTCATTCAAAGCAAAGTGGAAGACCCTTGCTTTTTAAAAAATTCTGTTTACTTAGTGTCAGTTAGGAAAAAGTCTCTTATGTGAGAAGAGTAGAGAGAATTCATGCAGAGGAAATTAAATGATATTTCACTGTCCACGTGGGGAACATAAGCCAGTGGACTGGGTCTAGCTGTGGCCGCAGGAGTTTTCTAGCTGGAAGCCTATAGCTAGTTGTAACTTAGAACATACATAAAACAGCTCCCCTCTCTAAAAGCTCAGCAGTAATCCCATTTCATTTTCTGACTAGTTTTCACAAGTAATGTGTACCTGAAATGTATAGCAACACATATATATACTATAAAACTAATTAAAATAAAATTGTTTCTTTTTTACCTAGGAGCAAAGAAGTCACATGTTACACTATGCTTGTCTTCTGGTGAGAATATCACAACTTAATTTGATGATTTGGCTCGTGTACTAAAATATCAAACAAACCAACAGAATTATTCAGCTCAAAATTGGAGGAAGTCTGTTGGTAAAATTTCTTTACACTTTTACTTGAGGCACATTTTTTGAAATTAGAATGAATATATTCATAAGAAAACAAATACAAAATTAGCTTCCTTGCTTTAGAAATGGCTATCTGGTTGGTTGTTGGATAAAACTAGAATGTATGTGACTAAACTAGGCCAAGAGTTTTTATCATAGTCTACCTTATTTTCTACTGTATCATTTTACTCATAATAGATGCAATCAAATTTTAGATGTACCATAGCTTTTTCTTGGATTATTTCTTTCTTAATATAGAATTCAGTAAGTCACTTGCTTAGGTGGAAAGAAAATCAATACTGCAAATCTACTCATACTTTTTCTACAGAAATTCCCAAGAGAAATTATTCTATGATCCAATAAATTTCTTAGCGAAGAAATGTATCCTATTACTTAGTCTAAATATGTACTTAGTCATTTTACCCCATAATACTCAATTATATTGCAACCCTGTCTTACAGAGTAAATCTTTTCTTTTTTCTTTGTAGAGCAGAATTTTAAATTACAATGCATTGCAATTCACGCGTATCCTTCCAACAAGGGTCAAAATATATCAAGGTACAGATTTGCCTCTAAAACTGAAAACTATAAAAATCAACCCATAAATATACTCACGATTTGTGACATTACCACATTCTAAGGGCCAATCTTTAAATTGCTTCTTTATAACAATGTTTTATCATCTCTATTGAATCTGAGGTTTCTAAAAGCTCTGTAACCAACAGCTCTGTTGGCTACATAAATTAGGTAATTGTTATTTTGACAAAGTGAAGGATCACTAATCTGCATAGAAAAAGTCTACTTAGCCAGAGGTGGTAATGCTTCTCCAGGAAGATTCAGGGTAGACAACACAGGGTCCAATTTACTAAGGTCATTATTCTTATCCTCTTGACAAATTTAACTGGAGAATTTATCAGGATCCCAGTATGATGACCTGTCGTTACAAGCTAAGTTATAATTCTCCATGCCTAGCAAACACCCTCTGGTCGTAATTTCATTTCTCTTGCAAAGATCCTTACAAGTGAAGAAAGACAACGTTAGGTGAAGATTTTTGTCCGCTTGGCAGTTATACTTAGCTGTGTGTACTAGTACATTTTGAGAATGAAAATCAGTACCTTAGGGTTTAGTTTACCGTATCTGGTGCCACGAAGGCCACGTAGGTCCAGGTGAGTTAGTAGAATCAATTTTGTGAATGAGAACATTGAGAAACCTGATAGCAGGTGTGCAAGGGCCACAGGAACGCACTAAAACCTGCCTGGGTCATGTCTGAAATGGCAAGATGACTTCCTATTTTATAGCTTTGGATGCATTCACTCTTTCAGCAGTTACAGAGCCTGTGTTCCAGGCAGTTGTCTGGACACCAGAAACACACAATTGAACTGGCAGGCGTGAACACAATCACAGTTAGTAAAATTTTTCATAATAGGTATTTTTTAATTGACATATAACACTGTATAAGTTTAAGATGTACATCGTGTGGACGCTTACTTATAGCATTAGCCGACACCTCTGTCACATCATATAATTATTATTTCTTTTTTGTAGTGAGAACAATTAAGATCTAATCTCTTAGCAACTTTGAAGTTTATAGTACAGTATTGTTGACTGCAATCATTATGCTGTGCATGAGGTCTCCAGGAATTATTTATCTACTAATTGCAGGTTTGTATCCTCAAACATCTCCCTAATTTCTCTACCCACTGGTCTCTGGTAACCACCATTGTAGTCTCTGCTTCAACAAGTTCGGTCTTTTAGATTCCACATATAATTGAGATCAAACACTATTTGTCTTTCTCTGTCTGACTTATCTCCCTTAGCATAATGCTCTCAGGGTCTGTCCATGTTGATGCAAATGGCAGGACTTCCTTCTTTCTCATGGCTGAATAATATGCCATTGTATATATGTTTCACATCTTGTTTATCTATTCATCTGTTGACGGACATTTATTTTGTTTCCAGATCTTGACTATCATGAATAATGCTGCAATAAACATGGCAGTGTAGACATCTCTTCAATATCCTGCTTTCATTTCCCGTAGATATATATCCAGAAGTGGGGTTGCTGGATTATATGATAGTTGTTTTTAACTTTTGGAAGAAACTCCACGCTATTTTCCATAGTGGCTATGTCAGCTTAGATTCCACCAAGAGTGCACAAGTATTCCCTTTCTCCACGTCCTTGCTAACACTTGTTCTTTCCTGTCTTCTTGGTGATAGCCGTTCTAAGACGTGTGAAGTGATATCTCATTGGGGTTTTGATTTGCCTTTCCCTGATGATTAGTAATGTTGGGCATCTTTTCATGCGCCTATTGGCTGTTTGTATGTGTTCTTTGGAAAAATGTATATTTAGTTCCTCTGCCCATTTTTTAATTGGGTTGTTTTTATGTTATTGAGTTGTATGAATTCTTTATATATTTTGGATATTAACCTCTTATCAGATATATGGTTTGCAAATATTTTCTCCCATTCCGTAGGTTGCCTTTCCATTTTGTTGATGGTTTCTTCTGCTGTGCAGAAGCTTTTCAGTTTGATGTAGTCCCTCTTGTTGATTATTGCTTTTGTTGCTCTTGCTTTTGATATCTGGTCCAAAAAAAATTCATAGCCAAGACCACTGTCAAGGAGCTTCTTATGTTTTCTTCTAAGAGTTTTATGGTATCAACTCTTATGTTTAAGTTTTTAGTCCATTTTGAGTCAATTTTTATGAGTGGTGCAGGATAGGAGTCCAATTGCATTTTTCTACATGTGGTTATCCAGTCTGCCACACACGTTTATTGAAGAGATTATCCTTTCTCCATTGAGTGTTCCTTTTTTTTTTTTAAAGACTTTATTTTTCCTTTTTCTCCCCAAAGCCCCTGGGTACATAATTGTGTATTTTTAGTTGTGGATCCTTCTAGTTGTGGCATGTGGGATGCTTGATGAACGGTGCCATGTCTGTGACCAGGATTCGAACTGGCAAAACCCTGGGCCACCAAACAGAGCTCATGAACCCAACTGCTTAGCCACGGGGTCAGCCCCTCCATTGAGTGTTCTTGATTCCCTTGTCAAAATAAAAAAATCATACTAGTTATTAACTAAAACATTGAAAAAAATTTTTTTTAAAAGTGATTTATTCTTCCTGGCAGTGAGAAGGAGGAGTTTGATAGATAAGACTCAGAGAAATCTTTCTAGAAAAATTTATATTTTATTGGAGTCTTAAAAGATGCAAGAGGGACTACTGTGTAAAATGGCACAGGTAACACAATGTTATACTTAAAATTTTGGCTGAAGCAAAAATGGGTCACCAGAAAAGGCCATTAAATGACTCTTAAGCCTATAACTCTACCCAGGTTATGAGACATCAGGATTAAGTGAAAGTTAGGGAAGTGAGTCTCCTCAGAAAGAAGCGGACTGTGAGTCTCCCTCTTAACATCCATGTCCCAAAGAAGAAGAGTGGGTGGTTATTTTGATACCTCTGAAATCAAGGAATATCTCAAAATCAACACCACATCATATATCTTTTTGGCAGCATGTTGTCTTCCTTAGCAGAATGTAAATTATGAGACAACCTTACAGTCAATGGCTTCTCAGATTCCATGAAATCTGGTAATGAAGGACTTGCGGAGAGAATACCCAGGAAGATCTGCCTGGTTGCAACCACCCTTCCCCTCTCCCAGCTATTCGGGGGAGTGTGTCATTTCTCATTTCACCTCTGTGGAGAGGGGGGCTTTAAAGAGACCACTGAAGAGCCTGCTAAGCTTTCTTTGAGCTTTTCAGACTCGTAGATCTAGGGTCTGATTCCAACTTAAAGGGAGCTAGACAGACTAGATAGCTGCTTTCAGAACAAACCAAGTGTGGCCCACATCTCCAGAGTGTTTCCTGTGGGCCTAAGTTGGACCACCTTCAAGCACAAGGTCATCTCAAGTCCCATCCAAGGACCAGCCAGGGGGCGTGGTGGACTCAGGGAATGACTAGTATTCCAGTGTGCCAGAGTAGAGGACAAATGAGAGAAAAGTGGGAGGAGACATAGATAGGCAGGTTGAACCCAAACTGCAAAAGTTCTTAAATGCCACATTCAAGAATTGAGTACTGACTCTCCAGACTTAAGTGAACCAGGCTAGTGAGCAAGGAGTAATATAGCCTCATCTATGTTTTTAAAAGTGAGTTTGCAGCAGCATGAGTACATAGCAGAAACGTGAATCTGAAGACAGAAAATAAAGCAATAAATGTTTAAAAGCCATTTCAATTGTTCAAGGTAAGAAATGATGAGGATCTGGAATACAAATAGTTGAGTGAGAAGGATCTTAGCAACATATTGGAGGTAGAATCAGATAGGATTTGGAGTTAATTTGGTATATATTTGGGGATCCTCATCATATCTGATGTGGTTAAATTAACATAAGCTGATAGTATCAAGAAGAGTGTGCAGTGCACGTAAAGGATGTAGGGTAGACTTTGAGAATTGAGAACAGGAATAGAAATAGAACAAAATTGAATTGAGATAGAATTGAGGGTATTTATTGTGTTAGAGAAGACAAGGAACCAAAGCAGCATAAGATAGAGAAGGAAAAACTGGGAGAAATAGTAAAAAATAGGAGAGAGATGTGTCCTTTCAGTCTTTCTCTTCAGATCCATAATCTATTTTATTGCCTCACCAATTATTTGTAATTAAGTTGTTCGTAATAATACTTACAAACAATGTATCTTTTTGATAATCAGTACTGTGCTCAATAAACCAACACAGACATATACATGTATGCTGAAGATATGTTATTCAGCAATTCTATGTAGACAGTCAATTGTAGTTACCATATTTAGCACGATGTTTCTAGCAGCCTGGGATACGTTGTATTAGCCACTCAGTCTATTTAGTTAGCAGTTCCATTCCTAAGGATTTGCACCGGATGGTTTTTACTGGTTGTTTCAATCGCTAAGAATCAGCAGGAGCTATCTTTTGTAAGAGGATACCGTATTTTTGTCCCCTGGACTCAGCAATTACTTAAATTGCCCATCAATTTTCTCCCATTCCTCTTATTTTGGAAGTACTCTCTATCCACCTCCATAGGACTAGAAAAATAACTCCAGCTATTCCATTCCTCTGGAGACAATACTGAGTGTGGTTATGGAATAATCAGAATCTCACCTTAAGATGCACCACACATGTAGGCGTGCAAGCATGCACCCCCCCCACACACACACACGCTTTCTACTGATATTGACTAATATTGTTTAACACCAATGTTAACAGCCATTTTCTCTGCTAAATGAAGGAAAGAACGAGTTCAGGATCCTCGACTATCTTGCCTGCTTGTGCAGGTTGTGCACAAGCTGTTCAGGGTCAGCTTCATATCATAGCCCATGCGAACGATATCTCCTGGAATTGGGCAGTGTGTATTCTGTGGGGCCATGTGGTCGGCCCTGCTAGTGCGTCCAGGGAAAAAGAACTACAGAGAGCAAAATAAAGCCCCGATAACTTTGTTTCAGTTGGATTCAGCTGGAAAAGTAGTTCCACCTTTGGACTTCCCAAAGATATATGTTTTTACGTTCCTATGTCTTCTTAGCTTAAGCTGATTTAACAAGTGTTATTGAAACACAAAGGGTCCTGAATCTGTTGCATCCGAAAAGAGATCATTCAGAAAATGTATTTTCCAAATATATGTTGAATATATATTATATGTTGGACTCTGTCCTTGGTGCTAGTTACAGAGCAGTAAACAAATATTCAAAAGCTCTGTGCTCATCGAGGTCATTTTAGTGGATATCATTTTCCCAGAGCATGAGAACTAAGAAATAACCAACAAGGATAGCTTCATAATTGGAATCTAAAAACTGGGAATTCAAACATTATCCAGTTAGATTTTAAACAAATAGAGGAATTATGCTACTGAGTCAAACTAGTTTGGATGTCAAGGGGTAATGTAAAATGAGGAAAATCAAATTCTTTGGGAAAAGTTAGGAGTTAAGATGTTTTAGGCAAGGTTTTACCTGTGTGTGTTCTCACTTAAAGTGGGGTTCTTTTTGTCTATTTTAAAATATCCATTTTAAATGGAATGGTTTTGCAAAACTCAGTGACATACATTTTTGGAACTATGGTGTTATAAAGAACTCTTTCATTTTCCAATTCAAATTTATACACTCATTTTGCTACAATGCATATTCTTATCATCATGGTGACACAGAAATGTATGTGCCTAACAGCCATAAAATATGGTTTTTTAAAAAAAGACAACGATGTTTCAATGATATCTGAATACTCAAGTGTTTAAATTTGAATTAAATAATAAATACCTCAGTGAAAAAAGTGTTTTTTGGGACATGCAGTTCACTTAACATCTGCTGCAAGTTTTATTGCAGCTATAACTTTCTCAGAAATATAAATTGCTTAAGAATGTGGTAGTTCATTGATTATGTATGTCTAAACGTTTCCACTGTCTCATGAGAAGTGTAATAAAATTAAACTAGTGGTAAAAACATAGCAGCTCCTCACCCAAAAACCTACTATCTTTCCCTCTAATTTCCATGCCCTAATATGCTGTTAATTTATCATTTCATATCTTTTTTAAACTGCAGATGATTTTATTAAGCAGTAAAAATACTACTTTTTTTCAAGTCAGGTGCCAAAATCTATCGTATATTTTGTGAATTTTTAAGTGTCATGCCCATGTTTTTAGCATTTTATTATAAGAAAAGTTTTACTCACTTTATAATATTGTGTATTTGCACTACAGATAAGAATATTTCTAAGTTTCATTCTCTTAGAAACACAGTCAGGTAAATGGCTTTTCTCTTAATGAAAGAGATCTACCCAGAAGCAGGTCATTATTGAGCTGTAAATTTATACACAGCTCATTTGAGCCACTCTCTTTTACTGATGAAGCTACTTAGCTTGAAATAACTCTGAGTTTTGACAATCTAAAGTTCAAGTCTCATTCAAGTTTAGTGACCTTTACATGACTATGGGTGACAAATTCTTGTTCTAGAAGAAACTCCTATGTATTGGTTGCCGCTGTGGCATTGAAGCTTAGCAGAATCAGTGAGGGAATTCTGGCCAGGGCATAATTCAAACGTGGTTGATGATTGCAGTTTTTTCCAGTCTCATACTACATCATAATGCTTTTAGGCTAGAAACTTTATCCCATACCACTGAGATAGATGAAATATTAGCCCATTGTTAGTCATCCTGTAGTCAAGGTTCACTAAGTCATTCTACAAACATTTGTCTTATCCTAGAGAAATTGATCAGTTAATCTTGAAGCCTCATCTGTTAGACTTCATTCATTTATTCATTCATTCATTCAGAAACATATCAGGAAACCAAATGCCAGGTATGCAGAAATGACTAAGACATGTCCTGAGCTCAAGGAGCTCATTGTCTAGGAGAAAACACAGATGCAATAAAGAACAGTGCATGGAATATCATTAAGAAAATTAAATGGCACACCCCAAAAGGAGAAGGTCATGTCAAGGCTAACTGCAGAGTGACATGCTTCCTGGCACAGAGGGGGAGCCAGCAGCAGCAGCATCTCCTCTTCTGCCCTGGTGGGAGTGACAGCATCTCTTTCCCTGAAGATAGTGCCTTTGGGAAATGGAAGACCTTTTCTCCTCACAGGACAAGCGGGAGTCACTGATCCGCTGGCTGCTCAGTACTAGGTAAGGCCTCATCACCTTGGACAATAGATTTTTCAACATATGAATTTTAGGGGGTCACAAACATTCAAACCATAGCATTCCACCCCTAGCCCCCCAAAATCCGTGTCCTTCTCACATGTCATCAACTCAAAAGTCGAAGTCCAAAATCTCATCTAAATCAGATCTGGGTGAGACTCTAGCTATGAACCTGTGAAATACAATGCGTTATCTGCTTCCAAAACACAGCAGTGGAGCAGGCACAGGATGGATAGTCCCATTCCAACAGGGAGAAATAGAAAAGAAAAAAAGCAACAGGTCCAAGGTAGGTCCAAAACCTAACCAGCAAACAACGCTAAACCCCAAGGCTTGAAAAGAATCCTCCTTGGCTGGATGTCCCACCTTCTGGACCCACTGGGGCTGCAGTCACACCTTCTGGATACACTGTGGTAGGAGATGGGCCCCCAAAGCTCTGGGCATACTCCCTGCATGGCTTTGCTGGGCACAGCCCAAGCTGTGAGTCTCCCCAGCTGGCACTGCATGCTGATGCTTGCATGAGGCTCTGCCTGTCTGGGTTGTGGGGGTGGCCCCTCCCCCTCGGCTCTGCTGAGCATGGCCCTAGGGAGGGCTTTCTGCCATAGCCCTGCTCCTGCAGTGGCCCTCTGCCTGGGTTGCACATCCTCTAGGCTGCTCCATCCTTCAAAATCTCCATGGAGGCAGCCACTCTGCTGGTGCTTTGTGGGGTGCAGCCAAAGCTGCACCAGGACTCACTGTGATGGTTGAGGAGCATGGCACCAGAATGCAGATTGGAGACCACCATGTGAAGTGGCCTGGCAACAGCAGCTCCTCCTCTGAAATCTTTCTGCCCTGCGAGCCCTTGCATTCTCGACCTCATGGGAAGAGCAGCCCTGAGGCACTCCGAAATGCCTTCGGGGTCATTCTTCCATTGTCTTGATGAATAGCTCAGCATCTCAGGCACAGATCAACACCACTCATCAGCAGCCATGCTGTGTGCCAACCCACATACAAAATAGAGGAAGACTGACACAAGATGTTGGCTGAGGACCAATCTTCCTCTCCAAAAATAAAAAAAGAGAGAGAGAGTGATCTTACCTCATTCAACCATTCAATAAATTATTAATGTGTATCCTCCATCTATCACACATGGAAGAACACAGTGAACAAAAGCAGAAATGATACCTGCCCTCACAGGTCTTACACCTATTCTATAAAAGAACCAAAGACGGCCACTGTGCATTGGCCCCTAGGTTGTTCATTCTTCACTAAAGGCTGAGGCCCATTAGCTCAAAAGCCCACTGGCTCCAAACTCAAATTTTTACACATTAAAAGAAAACTGTTTCTTTATCCACAGAATACTTCTGACACCAAATGTATGTGATTTTTTTCTTACTAACAGCCAGTTCTCCAATTCTCCAAATGCCAACTGGGTATTCTACAATTTAATTCAATTCTGGCAGTAACTATCTGGAGTCAACTGATACCCCATAGCTGAAGAGCTCTGTCCCACAAGATTGGTCTCACTTCAGATGCAAGTCACAAATCCCGGGTTATCACCTGTGCTTCTGACCAAACAGTTATAAACTGAGTTCTGGCACCCCTCTCCTCAGGTTCGATAATTTGCTATAACAGCTCACAGAACTCACGGGGACACTGTACTTATGCTTACTGATTTATTACATAAGATATTATAAAGGATACAAGTGAATAACCACATGAAGAGGTACATAGGGAAAGGTCTGGAAGGGTCGTGAGCTCAGACGCTTCTATCCCCATGGAGTTGGGGGTACACCACCCTCCCGGCATGTGAATGCTTTCTCCAAACCCCATATTTTGGGGATTTTTATGGAGGCTTCATCACAGTCAGGATTAGTTATTAACTTAATCTGCAGCCTCTCTCCCTTCCCTGGAGAATGAGGGGTGGGCTGAAAGTTTCAAGCTTCTAGTCATGCCTTGATGTTTCTGGTGACCAGCCCCAATCCTGAAGCTATCCCAGCGTCCACCAAGAGTTGCTTCATCAGAGTGAAAGACACTCCCATCACCCAGGACATTCCAAAGGCTGTAGGAGCTCTGTGTAACATGCTCCTGTCACCCCTGTTGCTCAGGAATCCACAAGGGTTTTAGGAACTCCGTGTCAGGAAGCAGAGGCAGAGACCAAATATGTATTTCTTACTATGTCAAAACATCCAATTATTTTTAAAAATAGCCCAAACAAAGCAGATATTTTCTTAGCTATTTAGAGTCTGCCTGCTTTAATGCTCTAGAAAACATCAACTAGCCTCTGCTGGCCATCGGTTAGAGAGAGCCTTGCGGATGTAGGACCCCTTTGGAACTGCTGACCCAGAGACGCTGCAACCTCATACCGCTGAGTGACATCACCTAGATATGCAGGCTGTCTCTGCTATCCCTCTGTCCCCAGGAGCTTCCTGGCCCTCCTTCCCTTCTGAGTGGGGACCCCTGTACTCTAGCTTCTGGACAGACTCCTGCCATGAGGGATTTCCCCCTGACTCCTCCCTCATACACACCTGTCAGAGCATGAGCACCCAGTAAAGCTGGTGTGTGTCACTGCCCCCTCATGGTTGTATCTGCTTCCCTGATCAGCCCCCAAGTCTCTCGGACCCCCCACACAACATAATGGGGGATAGTCAGCTAAAAGTTTTACCTACCCTTCACCAAATGTATTGATTGCACAAATTCACTCTGTATTTTAGGATTGTCATCTTCTCAGAATCTGTTAGAAAAAAATAAAGTGAAATCATTGATTTGATGGTTCTCACTGCACACACCTTCTGCTTTGACATCTATGTCTACTTCTTAAATTGAAGTTTATAAACTCCCCCAAAGCAGGCTTTTAGCTCTCCTCTTCCTCTCCCTTCCTTTCTTTCCTTTTTCTATAATTGTGTCCTAAAGCTATTGGGTGAGACGGTGAGTAGGAGGCATCCATGTCCATATGGGCCAGGGGGAGGTGGGGAGAAGAGCAGCGGGACCCAAGCAGGGTGGCACAGAATCAGTGGGGTGACTGGGGCATTTGTGGGCCAAGCATGTGGTGCCAGAGCTAGGGCCGTGTGCAGAGGGCGGCCCAGCAGAGGTGGCGCAAGCTGGCTGATCAGAGCCTGTGCAGGGTAAGTAGAGGAGCCCAGCAGAGATGGCCTGGCGTGAGCTGTGGGAGCCTGAGCAGGACAAGGACAACGTGCTCACAGAGTGGTGCTGTGCAGGGGTCCAGGCAGCGCGGGGAGGCCACTGCCGTGGAAGGTGCGAGGGCAGAGACAAGAGACTGGCTTCATGGGGGGATGTATCAAATATGTACATACGTGAAAGATAATGGAAGCCCAGCTTCTCACTGTCAGAGAGAGGAGTTACTAATATTGAGAGGACAAAAAAGTAGAATGAGCCCTGTGGTGCTGTTTGATTGGAATTGGTGGTAACATATTTGTATTAATTTGATAGAACTGCCAAAAAAATGACCACAGAGGGGGTGGCTCAAATTAACAGAAATCTATTTTCTCACAGTTCTGGAGGCTAAAAGTCCAAGATCAAGGTCTCAGCAGGTTTGGCTTCTCCTGAGGCCTCCCTCCCTGACTTGCAGGTGGCTGCCTCCTCTGTGTCCACACAGCCCTCTCCTTTGTGCATGCATCCCTGCTGTCTCCCACTGGGTCCCAATTCCCTCTCCTTATAAGGTCACCAGTCAGATGGGAATCAGACCCACTCTAACAGCCTCATTTTACCTTAATCATCTCCAACTACAGTTATACTCTGAGGTTCTGGGGGTTGGGATGTCAATATATGAATTTGAATGGTACAAGTTCAGCCCATGACAATATTGTATATTGCTGTGTCTGTACGTACAGAAGTAGGTGTGCAGATCCATTTACACTGCTGGTGTCTGTATATCTGTACGTGTGGAAGTAGGTGTGCATATCCATTTACACTGCTGTTCACTGAAAGTGTTTGATATGAGAAAAGTGCTTTGATTTTTTTGTGTGGGGTCGGGGGAGTGTTGAGCAGCTTACATTTTTGTAATGCTGTTTAGTGAGTAGAGAAAGCTTACCAATGTGATAAACCCAGGTTGTGTTTGCCTAGGAGCTTTTCTTGGCAAATAGAACAAGTGAAATAAAGCTTGTATGATCAAATGTTACCATTATGCGTGCATTTTTAAATTTTTGTATGATTTATTCAAAGACAAGGAAAATTAGATAAGTGAATCCTATTCATTTCCTAAAAATTCTATTTTGCTACCATGTATATGGATTGCCACTCAAAATTTATAGCTGAAATACTTGATTTTGTGACCTGACTTAGCTATTCTCTGGAAGCTGGTGCCATGTTTGCAAGATGCAAGACACTTTTGAACTCTACTTTGGAAGACCAGTGGGGAAAACAAATGAACACACAAAAGGCTGTAAGGCAATAAGGAGCAGTGGGGACTGCGGCAAGTAGGAAGTGTGTGTACTGCCCAACACACAATTTTAGATTCTTAAAATAAATTATCATGGCCAGATACAAGAGGGCACAGTCTCTGATAAATTAATATAAAAATTTCCTTGGCTTATTTTTATTATAATTATTTGGTAAATATGCACTAAATCCTAAAGTTACGCTGTACTGAAGACAAGATCCTGAAGGTATATGTTAAAGGTATATTTTTAAAAACATTTAAGTGTTGTTTTCTAAAGTTACATTTATCTAATCCATAAGTGTACTTTTCCATCTTGTACATAATGACAATTTTACACTTAAATGTATTTTATATATGTTTTACTTCTGTAAATCTCCTTGTATTTCTGCTAAACATGTGTGTTAGTTTTATAAATACTTCAAAATTTAAAAAGTGCCATATTTTCATGATATGAGAAGTTTCTTTTTCTTTTTAATTATCCATGGGGATTACACATCTTTTCTCTTATGTCTAGAAGCTAGCATCCTATATGGTATCTACTAAATGATTTCTACTTAGCATAGATCGAATTGAATAAGGAATGGAAATTGCATTTTCAATCCTTTAGGAAATAAAACCACTTTCATTTTTAAATGCCACTCTTTTCAAGGATAGTAGCCAAAATTATCAAAAAATACTGTTGGTATTTGTGTCCTGTGGGATTGTATTACTATCTATCTAAGCAATATGGAAAAGACTAATGGATTTTTTGAGAAAGATTTATATGCATTCAACTACTTTAAGAGGCACCGTACAATTATAACCATGGTTATGTTACAATGTCTCTTTTGAACATGTCACATCTCTTGGGAAAAAAGACTTCAAATGTTAGCATTCACATAAAATAGGATTATTGATTCATTCAATGGTCCATCTACTACCTCATAACTGCTTTTTATGAAAACCATTATGTTAAATATTTCAAGCTGTTCAGGCTGATCTAAAACTATCAAAACATACCGTGAAAGAACGACCAGTCTGGACTCACTGGTGGGAGTGAAAGTGTGGGTGCTTTCGTAATCCTTTTGGAAAGCCCTGATCACTTCAATTGTTGTGTGGGGATGAAGATGCTCAATAATTATCAAAATAATTCTGGACAATAACAGTTTGTTTGGGAATATATAGAAACTTGAGGCTGATTTAAATGTATACATTTTCCCCTTTAAACTAGAGATAGTTCCCCTTATTTTGTGCAAATAAACAAAATCAGCTCAGAGACATAGCAGCTGTTGACCTGTTAGAAGCTCCTGCTCTCGGCGTTCCTGCTTTTTCTGAGCCTGCGTAGACTTTTGCAATGAAGGAGCTGCTTTATCCTTCTCATTCCCTGCATTTTAGATAATCAGTAGTAATTATGTTTAAATATGACCACTATCTCAAATATTCCCCTTCATATAACAGAAACAACAATTCCAGAAAGCATCATGCTATCTCAGATCCCTATGAAATTTTTCCTTCAATTTTCCCATGTAAATACATAACTAATAAGCAGTTTCTTGAAACATTTTTTCCTCACATACAAAAATTAATGAGAGAGATTTTATAATATATTATATATGTGTTACTTATCCAAGCTGAATCTACATGTTCACTCCAAAACACACTGGGGGGAAAAAAGGTTGAGTTGGTTATTTGAAGATCCAGTATCATGCTGCATTAAAGCCTCTATATTGGTTTGACAGAATTTTTTTTTTTTTTGCAAGAGAAGATTCACTCGATGCTAACATCTGTTGCCAATCTTCCTCCTTTTTTTCCCTTCTTTTTCACCTTAAAGCCCCAGTACATGGTTGTATATAGTTGTAAGCTTTTCTGATTCTTCTATGTGAGCCACCACCACAGCATGGCTACTGACAGAGCAGTGGTGTGGTTCTGTGCCCAGACCACTGAAGCGGACAGCACCAAACTTTAACCACTAGACCATCAGGGCTGGCTCTTGACAAGTTTTTATACTCAGATCCAGGCTTCCCAATTCCCTAAGAGTTGAAATCAATGAGAAGTTCTATGAATCAGAGTGGAGTAGCTTTTCAAAGCAAAAGGCAATTAAGTAAACATAGTACTTCATCTTTTTTTCCTCCTCCTGTAAAATCAATGCATTTATTCAAAATCCCAAAATATTCCAGGTTCTTTGTACCTAACTCAAAAAAGGCTGAAATGCATGAAGATAGAAATGAAAACATACCAGTTAATTCTACTGTCAAGTTAACCAGTATTACACTACTTGCTAAGTGACTTTTAGGGCCTAAATATTATGAATTAGGTACACTGAGTATCTTACTGTACTGCAACCCCATCCCCCCATTTCAGAGACTTAGTTGTAGAATCATTAATGGATATTCATCAATAAGATACAAGTTCTAATAATAACTTTAAGATAAAAAAGTTGTAAAAAACTTGGACTTTAGTTTTGTATTAAGATAACTGTGGCCTTGAACTAGGTAATCTTTAAATTCTCTTTCAACCCTAAAATATTGATCCCATAGTGTTATTTCTACAGGGATTATGTTGAATCTTTGGACACCATGGACATTTTAACAATATTAATTCTTGCAATCCATGCTCATGAAGTATCTTTCCATTTATCTGTGTCTTCTTCAGTTTCTTTTGTTAATGTCTTATCGTTTTCACTGTAGAGATCCTCACCTCCCTGGTTAAAGTTATTCCTAAGTATTTTATTCTGTTTAATGTTATTGTAAATGGGATTGTTTTCATAATTTCTCTTTCTGTTAGTTTGCTGTAAGTGTTTAGCTATGTAGCTGATTTTTGTACATTGATTTTGCATCTTGCAACTTTGCTGAATTTGTTGGTTACTTCTAACAGTTTTTGATGGAGCCTTAGGATTTTCTATATATAATATCATATCATCTGCAAATAGAGACAATTTCATCTTCCTTTCCAACTTGAATACTTTTCATCTATTTTTTCTTGCCTAGTTTCTCTGGCTGGAACGTCCAGTGCTATATTAAACAGAAGTGGTGAGAGGAGTCATCTTTGTCTTCTGATCTTAGAGGAAAGGCTTTCAGCTTTTCTCCATTGAGTATCTTAGCTGCAGGCCTATCATATATGCCCTTTGTTATGTTAAGGTACTGTCTCTCTATATCTAATTTTCCTAGTGAAATGATGTTAAATTTTGCCAAATGCTTTTTCTGCATCTATTGAGATGATTATGTGATTTTTATGCTTCCTTATGTTAATGTGGTATACTACATTTTTTTTTTTTATAAAAGACTTCTTTTTTTTTTTTTAAAGATTTTATTTTTTCCTTTTTCTCCCCAAAGCCCCCCGGTATATAGTTGTATATTCTTCATTGTGGGTCCTTCTAGCTGTGGCATGTGAGACACCGCCTCAGCGTGGTCTGATGAGCAGTGCCATGTCCGTGCCCAGGATTCGAACCAACGAAACACTGGGCCGCCTGCAGTGGAGCGCGCGAACTTAACCACTCAGCCACGGGGCCAGCCCCGGTATACTACATTTTTTGATTTGCATATCTTGAACCATCCTTGCATCCCAGTAATAAATCCCACTTGATCATGGTGTATGAACCTTTTAATGTGTGCTGTTGAATCAGTTTGTAAATATTTTGCAGAGGAAATCTGCATCTATGTTCATCAGGCATGTTGGCCTGTAAATTTCTCTTCCTGTAGCTGCTCATCACTTCATTAATAACACTTTGATTAGAACTACGGAAGGTATAAAAGGACGAGACATTATTCCTTCCCACAAGAATTTATAATATAGAGGTAAACCGAAACATATTATTAGTAAATAACATTATATAAATGTTATATTCTGATAAAATTATCACATACACGAATAGCACAAATAATTAGGGAGTATTAGCTCAATCAATGCAGAAAAAAACATGACAAAAATCACACACCTATTAATGATAAAAACTTTCAGTAAACTAGGCATAGAAGGGAATTTCCTCAGTCTGCAAAAGAACACCCACAATAAACTCCTGAGCTAACATAATACTTAATTGTTAAAGGCTGAATGCTCACACCATCATCACTTCTATTCACCAATGTGCTGAAGTTTCTAGTCAGTTCAATAAGGCAAAACAAAGAAACAAAATTAATGTGTCCACATTAGAAAAAAAGTAAAATTGTCTTTATTTCCAGACAATATGATTCAGTATGTTGAAAAATCCCAAGAAATCCCTCAAAATCAACTGATAAGCAAATTTAGCAAGATTTTTGGATACAAGATCAGTATACAAAAATCAGTTGTATTTTTATATATTACCAACAAATAATCTATAAAAGAAATTAAGAAAACAATTCTATTCATAATAGTATAATAAAGAATAAACTACATAGGAATAAATTCAATGAAAGAATTAATTGTAAGATTTGTACATTGAAAACTATGTAACATTGCTGAGAAAAATTAAAGATCTAAATAAGTAAAAAGACATTTCATGTTAATGAATCAAAGATTCAATATTATCAAAATGGCAAGTTTCCCCAAATTTACCTAAAAATTCAGTGAAATTCCTATCAAAATCCCAGAAAACTATTTTGAAGAAATTGAAAACTGCTCCTAACACTTATGTTAAAATGCAAAGATATTAGAATAGCCAAACACAGTTTTAAAAAGAAGAACAGAGTTGAGGACTTAGATTATCCAACTTCAAAACTATAAAGCCAGAATAATAAAGACCAGGTGGCACAAGGATGGACATATATGTCAATGGAACAGAAATGGTAGTCCAGAGATAACCTTTTATCCACAAATGATTTTTTTATAAAGTCATAAAGACAATTCAATGGTGACAGGAACATCTTTTCAACAAACAATTCTTGGGATATTGGACATATATGTGCAAAACAAAAATCCATTTTTATCTCACAACATTCACAGAGATTAACTAAAAATGGATAATAAGCCTAAACACAATAGCTAAAATATGACTTCCTGAAGAAAATATAGGAGAAACTCTCCATGACTGTGTTAGGAGAAGAATTCTTGGATATAATACAAAACATACAACCCATAAAAGAAAAAAAGTGACAATTGGATTTTACCAAATTTGTTAAAAATTGCATTTCAAAAGCTACCATTAAGAAAATACCTGAGAGAAGGTTTTTGCAAATTATATATCCAGAATACATAAAGGCAAACTGCCATTAAAATATAGACATAATATTTGAATAGACATTTCAGCAAAGAAGATCTGTGAGTGGCTAATAAGCGTGTATAAAGATAGTCAACATTAAGGAAATGCAAATTAAAATACCAATAAGATACCACCATGCATCCAATAGAATGGTTATAATCAAAAAGGTAGACAATGTCAAGTGTTGTCAAGAACATATAGAAACTGGACCTCTCATACGTTGTGGAGGAGTGTAAAATGATACAGCCACCTTGAAAAAAATTGTCAGATTCTCATAAAGTTAAACATAATATAGCATACAACTCAGCAGTTGTACTCCTAGGAAGCTACATGAGAGAAATGAAAACACATCTCCAGCTAGAGACATGTATGTGGGTGTTCATAAGAGCATTATGCATAATAGCTAACTGTCCTCAACTGGTAAGTGGATAAGGAGAACGTGGTGTATCCATAAAATGGAACACTAGGCAGCAATAACCAGATACATGCTACAACCTGAATTAACCTCAAAAATGTTATGCTAAATGAAAGAAGCCAAATGAAAAACAAAAGTACTTGTTGTACTCTTTCTTGTACATGAAATATCCAGAAAAGGCAAACGTACAGAGAAAGCAGATCAGTGGTTGGCTAGGGTTGGGGGTGTGTCTAGAATTACTGCAAATGGCAGGAAGGATCTTTTCAAGGGTATCGGAAATGTTCTTAAACTGGAATGTGGTATGGTTGCAGAACTTGATGAGTTTACTAAGATTTATTGAAATGTACATTTACAGCAAGTGAATTTTATGATGTATAATTTATGTCTCAATAAAGTTGTTAAAAAACTAAAAATAAAACAATACAGATGGCAAGAAGCGGTTGGGGGTAAAGATGAAACAGATTTGTGATTAGCTGATAATTGTTAAAGCTGGAAATGAGTGTATGGGATGTTATTTCATTCTTTTTTCTGGTTATCTAAAATCTCACAGTTGGCTTCTTGGTTTAGCTCTATTTTAACTCAGTTTCCTGCATCATAGCTCTTTAGATTTGGATTCTGAAAAACATCTATTCATCTATTTTTACTTCTGGAATATATCTCCATTCCTTGCCTTGGTTTCCTGTTTCTGGAAACCCCGTCGTGGGATAGCTGGCCTCCCAGATTGGAGCTCTAATGGTCTTTTTGTTCATTTCAATGTTCAATCTCTTTTTCTTTTTTTCTACTTTGCAGAAAATTTCATCAACTTCCTCTCCTCTTTCTATGGTCTGTCTGTTTATTTTCTGACTTCTATACATTTAACTTTCAAAGGCTGTTTCCTATTCTCTGACTGTTCCTTTCCTCATAGCATGCTTTATTTTATCTTCCTAAGAACATTGATGATAGTCTTAAGGTTTTTCTCTGCTTCTTGCATCGTTGTTTGTCTCCTCTCATTTCCTTTAAGCTGTCTTCTGTATTGGATGCTCTCTTGTAGTATGGTGTTACTTGACTTTCACATTCAGAGTGAGATGCTGAAAAAGATGATTGAAATAGATGAGTGTGTGTGTGTGTGTGTGTGTGTGTGTGTGAACTCATGGTGGCTGGCTTGGATTTCATTGGGAAATCACAACATTTCATTATGTGCAGCTCTTTTTTCTCCCCAGGACCCTTCAGTTTTTCCAGAGATGAATCTTGTAGTCTATTACCCAAAGAGTTATATACCTGACTGCCAGATTTCTGGGAACTGGGCCAGAGACAGGGCTGGAGGGAGGGTATCAGCATTCAGTATATACTGCCTTGCATTTACTGCCATTATTTGGAATAAAGTTCTTCAACATCTTGTGCTGCTGAGTCTTAGGCTCGAATTTCTCCTGCAGAAGTGGGAGATTACTGGTTTCCACCTGCACCGAGTTGCAGAGAAACTGGAAGTCTAACTGCTCCTTGTAATGTCCTAAACCATCATCCCAGTTTTCGGGTCCTCTCTCACTCCCACCTATTTTGGCTCCTTTTGCAATGATTTCTGAGTCAAGTTTTTATAGGGTGATGCAGCTGGCTATTCGTTGGCTTGTCCTCTGTAGACACTTGCCCTTCGCTATTCTTTGCCCACTCTGTCAATCATTTTGTCCTCCCTCTGCTCTCTATCTTCCAAAAAAAATGTGTTGACATCTCTTGTTCTTGTCTGCTTTTTCTGTTCTATTTGTGTTTATAGACTAATAACGTTAAAAATTATTCCTTTGCTCTTTCTGTAATGATTTTTAGAGGGAACAGAGATACGCTCATGGATTTAAATCTGTCATGATTAAGTGGAAATCTAAATGATATTTCAAAAAAAATCCTCTCATTAAAAAAACCCACAGATTTTGCCAGGAAATGGTAGCTATAGAAGGGAGGAAGTGAGAGTAACTCTTCTGAACCATTTAGTCTTAATTAATAGATAACTGTAACAGATGGCTGCTGGCGAGACCAATGAATGAAACTGAAGGAACACGAACCACAGCTTGTAAGGAGAATTACAGTATTAGTACTAGCACAAAGATGCTAATCTTTTCAGTGTTAAATAAAAAGAATACTGCAGCCCTTTATTAACTTCAAAATGAAATACAAATATCTGAAAACACAATAAAATGCCAGATACCATGACCAGGTATCCTGGGCACCAACAACAGTCTCCGTGTAGGTTTACATGTTCTGCATGGATCCTTATTTTAAGGAAATAGTGAGCCAATATTTGAAAATAATAAGATTACAAAGAAATGAATTTTTCTGCTCTCTTGAAACATCGAAAGATCTGGCAAATTTCTAACGATGGTTAGCTGAATTGAGAATTCCCTGCCCCTTCAGTTTGGACAAAGGCTTTCTTATTAACTCTTTCCTCACAACTCCTATGTTGATACCAATAAGCCAAAATAGAGCTACCCGGAGACAAGGCCAGTGAGCAGGTAAGGAACAACGTTTGGCCCACAGGGACATAGGGGAAAATAATGTCCCTGCCCTCATGCTTGGGTAAGGAGAGGGGAGGGACAAGAAACTTTTAACTGAATAGTTATCAAAAATTGACTAAATTTTCAACTTTGAGTCGTTGAGTTTACTTAAGGTCCAAAATTCACTTTTCTTTCAGCTGGCAGAAATAGGGCCTCAAGAGCCAAGGGATTTTGGTCACAGACAAATTCAGAAAGTTACACCAGCTCGCCTCAGATTTGGATTGTAAATTTCATACTCACTCTGAGTTGATAAAATTATAATCATATTAATCTTATATTTGCTTCATTTATAGAATTTTTCAAAGGAGCATTATTTGCTTTTCTTTTATTTATTGCAGTCTTTCCTTTTCCAATTAGTTTGCCCATATAGACCCAACTTCATATCCTGAAATGCTGTTTGAAAAAAGGCAGCTTGGACAGCTGGATTTCATTGGATAAAGATGCTTTTGGCCATAAAAGAGAGAAAATATTTTAACAAAGATTCCTGTTTAGTGGTCACATAACCTAGAGGTGCTAGGTTACAGGTAGATTTGGCAGGTGACATCGGGGGTTTGATGCCTCTCTATGCCATACACAGACTAGATTTCCTAGTGACTATTGCAACTTAACCTTTATAAGCCAGTAGTGATAAACACGGGTTACAATGAGGTAAAGTCACTTTAAAATGATAAGGTAACATACAAGATTTTATGACATGAATCATGATTATTATTTTGTATGAAACCCCAAAGGTTTTCAACAAGACTAACTTCATAAATTAAGTCTTTCAAGGTTTCGTCAGTGATGATAGTGAGGTTATTTGAAATTAGAATACAAGATGTAAGTAGTGTAATTGAATTAGTCCATAGATATATAGATATAGACATTGCTGTATATTGCTATATAAATTGGCTTACTCAATACTCTATTCTAGCAGGGAGACCTGGTTAACTGGAAAACTAAAAAGTTACATTTCCACACTGCCCTTTTGCAATTATGCTCCAGGCTTGTCAATTAGGTGCATCTACGGGAGAGTGTGCTGTAGAAGTGAGTCAGACGGGAAAGAGGTGGATTACAGGGAAAGTAGTTTCTGAGTGAGGTGGCGATGTTCGGGAGCCAGAAGCCATAGCAATGCCTTCCTTTCAGCACTTAGCTTCTCATTCATCAGCTTTGACACTTCCCCATTGTGGCAGAGGCAAAGCGGTTCTTATTGCAAGGAGTCGTTCCTGGGGGCTCAGAGCCTTCTCCTCCACATATTTAAAGGGTGATGGAGGACCTAATTGTCCATATTACATTCTTTTTTGTAAAAACTAGCTAGAGTGGATTTGTTGATTGCAACTGAACTCCAGAAGTCCTGTTATATGTTGATACCTATACCCAATTGTTTGATTTTTTAGGACAGACACTTACTTACAAATTGCTGTCATAGGAAAATGACTTGAGGCTTTATAGGAATGCATAATAGAGTGACACTTGTCATCTCACAAACGAAATAAAATGAAACATTGAGTAGATGATTTCAGGCCCTCCAAGGAAATTTAACTATATCTGATAGCTCTTCCTTTACCTTTTCTTCTTTGTAGAGACATAGCCAGAGTGAGAAGTTACAATTTTTAAAATACTATTTGTGTTTGTTTTCCTTAGAGCTTTACAACTAAATGTTTTTTAGATACCATGAATAAGAATATTAAAGTTCATCCTTAAAGGTCTAGGATTAATATTGAGTAGTATCCTCTCAAGATAACTGAAAATTCATGGTCATGATCACAGGTGGATAAAAGATCTAAATGAAAATGATTTACTTTAAAAAATACAATAATTTTGTTGGTAAGCAAATTATATAATAATCATCTCCACTTTCATTAAATAAAATCAAAGAGAAAAAAAGACTGAAGAATGCACCAAAAAAATATTTGTGATATAAGAAGATGTGAAATTATTTAAAAAATCAATTTCATGTGAAACAGAATGGGTCACTGAATCTAATACACAAAAAGAAAAATCTGGTTTGTTCTGTACTCTGATTATTACAGATTTGTTGTATATTTTATAAATATTACTGATTTGGTTAATATGGTAGACATATCTAGGGTGACCTCTATGATCCTCACATCCCAGTATTTCTACCCAAGGTTAAATTCTCCCTTTAAGTGTAGGTAGCACTCAGTCTGACGGTCTGCAATTAACAAAACACTGCACATAAACACAAGAATAAGGTCAAGCATCAGAGGATACTGCAGCCCAGGCGGACACCGTTGATTTCAGCCTTGCAGATGAACCAACTAAACAGTGCCCAGACTCCTAACGCACAGGAAGTGTGAGCTACCAGGTATGCGTTCCTTTAAACCAGGAGGCTTATGGTTATATTGTTACACATCAACAGATAATTAATCCAGTTATTTTGATGTAATTATAACCATATTGCACCTGTAGAACTGAACATTCTTTTGTATTCTAATTAAACAAGAAAATAAACACATGGAATACAAACCACATACAGAATGAATAAAAATGGTTTGTATTCTATAACACTCAGCAATATATTTGTTGTAAACAACTGCTTTTAGTCAATCCAAAATTATTTTCAAAAATGACTTGTTAGGAAGTTTATTATATAATAATAGTGGTTTCTAATATGTAGTTTCCTGCAGATAATTTCCTGAAGAGAAACTCCAGTTGGCCAATAATGTTCAATAAATCTATATTAAATGTGCACTTACTCTTGAATGGCTTTTTTTGCTTCTTTGTTTGTTAACCGGATGTACAACATAGCAGAGTCACAATTCTTGTGTGAATTTATCAAGTTTTAACCACATGGCATTGTTTGCTCGTATAAAGCCAGTAATTAATCCATGTTAAAAAGTTATTATAGAAAATGTTAAAAGTATAAGAAAAATATAAGGACCTGCCACTTGGCCAAGCGGGTAAGTTCACACACTCTTCTTTGGCGGCCCAGGATTTCCCCAGTTCGGATCCTGGGTGCGGACATGGCACCACTCACCAGGCCATGCTGAGGCGGCATCCCACATGCCACAACTAGAAGGACCCAGAACTAGAATATTCAACTATGTACTGGGGGGCTTTGGAGAGAAGAAGAAGAGGAAACAAAAAAAAGAAGATTGGCAACAGTTGTTAGCTCAAGTGCCAATCTTTAAAAAAAAAGAGAAAGAAAAAAGAAAAATATAGCTTAATAAACCCCATGAAGAGATCACCTAGCTTCGACAGTTTTCAGCTCATGCCAATCTTGTTTATTGTACATCCTGACCTATTTCCGCAGACTTCATACAACTCCACCTGTAAATATCTCAATTCGTAGCTCTAAATCCTAAAAAAAATAACATAATTTTAATATCTTTTTCACAGCGACCAAAATTAATAATTTCATCAAATACACTGCTAGAGTTCAAATTTCCGAATATCTCACAAATGTCTCTCATTTACAGTTTGTTCTTTCGGATCATGATCAATGTAAAGTATGCAGGGCAAGTCTTTCTTTAATCTATCATTTCTTTCGTGTCTTTTTTTTTCTTGCAAATTATTTGATGAAGAAACCCATTTTTTTGTCCGGTATATTTTTCCATGGTCTAGATTCTGTTGATTGCATCCTCATCATGTTATTTAATAGATTTCCTTATCTCTATATTTTCTATAAACTGGTACTTCGGCAAGATTATTGTATAGGCAGTGTTGTGTTCATCTATCAAGCAGCGCATGATGTCTGGTTGAATCTAATTTGTATTTTTTCAATGAATAAAATGAAAAACTTCAATTAATATTCATTTTCTTGAAAGCTTTCTACCTTTGGGGAGTGAGGGAATGTGTCATTTTTTCATGTGTTTAATTGTCTGAGAAAGCTTGCAAATTCTACCTTTTCAGAGGAATTGTCACTCCTCTCAGCATAGCAGCAAGAAAAAAACAAACAATATGTTGCACTTATGTAAACTAATTTTAATTTGTAGGTTCAAGCAAAATTACAGTCAGGAGATCTCTTTTCACTTGTATAGAAATCATGTAGCATTTTATTTCAGAACACTTAGTGTACTATCGACGAATCCACACAATTTCACAGAGATGCACAAGTGAGATTAGAGTTTCACGCAAACTAGATTTTTAATGCCAATTTTCATTAACAGAACTCCAAGGCAGTAAAAATTTATGCAAAAATTTGAATGCCTCTTCAAGGTTTATTTATAATTACCTTTAATGACTAAAACCAGAACACAGAAGGAAATAAATGCACTACTGTTATAGAGTTTCTGAAATACTGAACAAGTGGTGGAATGTTTGTAATAATATATATCTCCTTGGAAATTACCACTTTAGCTGGCTAAGTGGCTTAATGTATGCAAAGGAGCATGATGGATTTGCTAGTAGTATGCACTATTGTTCCATTGAAAAGGGGGAATTCATAACAAATTGCTTCCTCAGAGGGCTGCTGGAACACGTTTTAAATGAAAAACAGATTTCTCCTGAGAATTGCATGACAGAGTTTCCCAGAAAACAAAAGTTTTCATTGAAACAGGGAAAGCAATGCTCGTTCTATAAATGTTGTACCTTAAATTATATGGGAAATTTTGGAGTTTTTATTATAATTACACTATTTTTCTAGCCTATTACCCACAAATGGACACTTCTTTCGTTTTGTCCCTCTATGAATCTTAGAGAATTGAAAAGCTAATGTACTGTTCTCCAGATGCAGAGTTTAAAAAAAACCAAACTTGATAAATGTTGTCAGTTAGAGACTCACCTGTCTCCCACATAAACACCAAGGAGATGACAAAGACCTGACCTGGTAAATTAATAAGCCAGACCACTACTTGATAAACACATCCTACAACGTACTTCCTTCAACTTTTGCCAGAAGGTTGTGTCTTAGTGAGTCCTTCTCTGATCTTCCTTACTTAAAGCTACAACCCTACACCATTCCCACTCCCATGAGAATTCCTTATTCTTCTTGCTCTGTTCTTTTTTTTTTTTCCTGGACCACTTGTCACCTTTTAAACTACTAAATAATTTACTTATTTAACAATTTTTAGTCTCCATCTTCTCCCACTAAAGTGTAAGCTCCTGTGATCAGGGAACTTTCACATTTTTTTCTTTTCAATTGATATATGCCCAGCACTGAAAACAAAACAATGCCTGATTCTTAAGAGCTTTCAATAAATACAAATGAATGGATGAGTCCCATAAACGAAAGTCAGAACACTTCATAGTAACTCAATTTTTCACTTTCTGTTTCTTGATTCTCAGACTGTAGGTGACAGGTTTGGTGTAACTGATGCCAGTGGGGGACAGAAAGCTCCTGTTACTAGAATGGTTTGCATGTTAACAGCCAGTTTAGAAGTAATATGTGAATGGAGTCATTACTACAAATCCTATAGACATTAAAAGGATAATAAAAATATTTAAGACCTGTACATTTTGTCAATGAAAAAATCTTCAAAATTTTGATAGAAATGTGTGAATAAAATGTTAAAATCGTTTTGTGTTTGTGACTTACTAAGTAATGACAATCGTGTACGTCCACTTGTATTTAAAAATGGGCCCAGTATACGAACACTTTCTTTACAAAAGAAGATCTTTACTTTCTGGTAAAAATATGAAATTTAAGAAATGTTTATTAAGTAAAATTAAATTTCAAATATTTGATTGACAAAGATTAAATGGATTTATAATATCCAGTATTATAAGGGGTTTTGGAAAAAGCTACTCTAATATTCTATTAACTAATGTGTACTGACATTTTGGGGGAGGAGAAACCAAAAATATGTATAAAATTTTCAATGTAAATATCCTTCCACCAAGCAACTCTGCATGCAAAAATTTATCCTAAGAAAGCAACAGAACTTTAGTGCAAAGATGCACGTTCAAATATGTATAGTAAGCATGATTCTTAAACGGAATTATTTATTAAGAAGTTACTTTAAAAATAAATTATTTTAAAGCAAGTACTTTAAAATCATCAAAAGAGACACAGAATTATATTTATTCTGTATTACTAGGGAGAAGGCAGATTGCACTTACATGCAGTTTTCTTAGTACGAGAGGCACTGAGGATCACTGCTCTGCGCAATCCCAGAAGCACCTTGCACATACGTACAATGAGGGTGGCGTCCTGGCTCGTATCTACAGGATAGGGTTAAGGATAAGGGCTCTGGGCCAGGGCTTCTGGGGTTCATTTATTTCCTATCCACTGTCTCCATGTCTGACTTACGTAAACTTAAGCAAGTCATTTTTACCTTTTGGGGTTCACATGGAGATTGAGTGAACTGTTTCAAGCAAATGCACCTGAGGTATTTGGCATCCGTATGTACAAGAATTGACTATTGTTTTTATTCTTCATTTTAAGTCTCATGGAAATCCTGTTTTGCTTTCTACTGCATCCCTGCATGTAATTAGTTCTTAATATTTTTGGGTGGTTTTTAATTAAAAAATACTTCAAGTATAAATGTTAATTCGTATTTAGAGAAGAAATTCTGAAAGACGTATGTCAAAATATTAACTGCTTGTCACTATTTTATTTTTTTATCTATGCCTGTGTTCTGTGAAGTTTTTTATTTTAGCATATATTATATAAAAAGGAACAGTGAAACAATGGGTTACCGCTATACACCCTAAGCACATACTTGTCCTTTAGCTCAGCAATTCCATTCATAGTGTTTACCCCCCAAAATGGAAACGAATATTCTAGACAACTTGTAAAACAATGTTCATAGCAGCCTTATTCAGAACAGACAAAAACTGGAAATAGACCAGCTGCCCATCAATAAGAGAAGGAATAAACATACTGTGTACTTCATCCGTGCCACGAAGTTACTACTCAACAGTAAGATACAAAGGGATGAACTAGTGATACCTGCAACAACACAGATAAATCTCCATATCTATTCATCTGTCTGTCTGTCTGTCTCTCTATCAATCTTTTACCTGCTGAGCAAAAGAAGTTATACATACACATATTGGTATGATATCTTTTACATCAAGATTTCTAACAAAAGGAAAGCAATCAGTGGTGAAAACAGTAGTTGTTTCTTGGAAAATAAGACAGGGTTTTACTGGGAATGAGGAGGGAATTTTCTGGGGTTATGGTAAAGTTCCATATCTTGATGGGTTTCTGCATTACACAGGTGTATGAATTTCTTATTAGTACATGCAGCAAATGTACACTTATGATTTGTGCTTCTTTACGTAAATGTCTCAAGAAAAACAGTGTAAACAGACATTGGATACAAGTTGATACACACGCTGAAGTATTCAGCAGAAAGTACACTGATGAGCAGGAGGATGAATACACGCATGGCAGATTTTTGGAAAAGCTCATGTAGTTAAATGTGAGTGAAGGAAAAGAGGTGGGGTATGTGCATATTATCTCTTAAATAATTTCATTCTCGTATTTTCGAAAAATGTCACCATAATATAATGTTGGATATGAATATACAGTAAATTCATAAAAAGAGAAATGTGGATCACTAATTCTAGACCCAAATTAAATGTGTCTCAGTGGTGACAGAATTAGAGACGTAAATAGCCCCTGTGATTTGGGAAGTGTCTTACGGCGGTATTGGGGTGGTGCCGGAAACAGGACCATTGCAGAGGAGTATGATGTTTAGAATCATGCTTTTGACTTTTTATTTTTTAGCTAACAAAAAATATTTTTAGGTGGTATAGCATATGAGGAGGAGTTAAAGTAGTTAACTCATAAATTTAATTTCCGTAAAATTATATACATGTAAAAAAGCATTTTTCTTGTGCTTCAAATGAGATTCTATTTGTCTAAATGATTTGGTGCTTGTTTTCCTCAGGCATATAAATATATTTTATTATTTATTTATAAATATGTGCTTAGAATTTGAGGGTTATCTCATTTCTGAATAAATGTATCCTTCTTTATCAGCAGAGAGTGACTGAATTTGCGGTCTTCAAGGGCACTGAAGAATTGGCTCGTCAGCTTTGGAGAAGATTGCAATGTTGCTTCAAGGGCAATTTACATTTAACAGCAGATATGAATTTGGCCTTCATTAACATTACTTATTTCTGGGGCTATTAATCAGTGAATGGTTCTTTGGATAATAATGTAAACTGACGTTGTCATCTACAACTGCCAGGAGTAAATTAGATGGTGGTTAGCTTTCTATATTAATTAGAATAAAAGTGTGTCAGTTTTTCTTAAGTGGGATTTTATTAGGATAAGTCTGTTTTCTTAAATGAATTTCTGCACAGGTCATAGAGGCATGTGACACAGACCTGGAATATATTCTTGAAGAGGATCAGACAACCGATATCTTATAATCATCTTTGACGAATTAGTTTTGCATTTGAATTCAACTAAGTTGACATTTTTTATTTTCTTTACCCACAAAGAGAAATTTAGTACTTCTCAGCATCAAGTGGTACTTGTTAGAGGAAAGGAGTGGTGGAGTAACTCTCTCCCCCCTCAAAATTCCCCAATATAGAGAAGGGCAAAACCCACTACACAGCTAGCTTGCTGCATTGTACAGTAGAGGTAAATGTGGGTGATACCTAATCCCAACCACTCTCCCCTTTGCTCTTTTACTATCGAGGCTGGATAACTACACACTCGCCTCCTCGCAGTAGGCTTGACCATATAACTGTTCTGGACAAAAAATAAAAATCCATGTCTGGGTGTTTCTGGAGAAGCTGCTCTTTTCTCACATAAAGGGGTATTTCAGGGATCCAGTGCTGTCTAAGAAACCAGCCCAAAATATTCTGGCTTAAAACGAGGATCTGCAAATTAGAACCCTAGGACCAACCACATGTTGTAAATGAAGTTTTATTGGAACACAGCATATTGTTAACATTAAACTTGTAAAATCAAACTGTTACATCGATTTTCAATGTACTCAATACAATTTCAATACAATAGCAATTTTATGCTGCATCTATTATCTGTTTTTAATAATTGGAATTTTACATTATTATTTACTATTTGAAGTTATATTTCAATTTCACTTCTCCATAGCATTTTATTTAAATATAATACATTTTTATGCTTGAATACCATTAACTGATTATTTTATTACATTTATCCTACATAAATTTTGAAAAAAAAATGATTTCTAATGACCATAAGTTTCTAGGAGTTACAAATGTTTTTCTGTATTATCTTAGCATTGCCGTTATAAATACACAATGATCCAAACACATAAGCATGATAAATTGTTTAATAAGTAATTATTAAACATAAAAAGCAAAATGTTACCTGAAATTCATCTTTTAGTAAAATAAATGAGACTGTGTTATTTTTTCCCAAATAGTTCCTTATCTATTGATATAATATTAGTTATTGCTGGCATGCATCATGAAAATTTTCTCAAGACTTGGAAATGAGCAAAAGAAATTACCAAGTGTGGATTCAGCGAAAATCCAGGGTCATCTCAGTCTAGAGTGGTGTACAGCCTTGTACAGCTTTCTATTAGCGAGCCTACTTTATCACTCTGTAGAGGCAGAAGTAAGCATTACAGAAAACTGCAGTGCAAACAATTCCCGTGCACAGCAACGGAAAAGAAGTTTACCTGGTAAAGAATTCAAATCCTCACATGAGCAGTGTTACTGGGTCCCTCATTAACTGACGAGTTAAAAGAAACTTTGACAGGTGTTCATTTTATATTTGAAAGTCATGATTTTATGTTTTAAAAATTATAACTGAGCAAATGAAACAACATTCACCATCAATTCTATTCCTATTTATTTTTACAGATGTAAGACCTTAGAAAACTCATTCACGTAGAAAAAAGATTTACTATAGCAATTTCTCTCTGTCTTTTAACTCCTTCAGTTATACGTCAAATATTGCATAGTAATCTACTATTATATTAACCTATTATTATAGCCATAGAAGTAATACATTTTATTTATTATTAAATTATTGTTAGTGGCTGACTTGCTGACAGTGATTCTTCAATATCGCTAAAAGCAAAGACTGAGAAACTAACACACTCGGAAAAAATTCTTCCTCAGTCATTTGGCCATCTCAGAGGGTTCTACACTTGGAGGCAATTTACCGTAGTAAGGGTCAGGATATGGGCTGTTTCCTCTTTTGCCTTGTCCTTACTTCATATACATCCAGAAAATAGTGTTTATGTAATCTGAGAACTTGAAAACTGAGTCCCTTCCTCTCATTAAGAAAAACTTTCCACATCCTGTATGTATCCTGTAGGATAAGGCCCTACAAGGACAATGCAAAGATCTACTATTGATAGGGACGTTCCACAGGCGGAGATGGAGGGACCCGGGACTAGCCTAATCGTTACTTTAGACGCCAAAGAAGCACATGGGGCTGCCCGTCTTCAGACTGGCTGGCAGCGGAGAGCGACAGGGTGAGTGGGCGACCAGCTTCGCGGAGCACATCTTAATTCTATAAAAAAAACTTTCAGAGAATATTAAGGATTTCAACAGGAGTGCTAATTTTTTCTCGGTAGAAAATTGTGAAACAAGGTTCTGTTCTATCCCATCTGGGACTTTTTTTTTCTTTTACTTTCACGCACCCCTTCTCGATAACCGTGGGACAGTTTGGCAAGATGTTAACGTTAGAAGCAGCAGAGGGAGGACCGTGAGGGAAATCTCTCTGCTACTGTCACAGCTCGCTGTAAGTCTAAAATTAGTTCAAAATGAAAAGTTTTAAACAAAGTCTTCGCATACCCTCAAGTTTGTAGACAGTTGCTACCAGACCTTACATTAAAGAAATAGACAGAAATAAAGGAATATAATTTCTCACATATGGTAAGTACACAATAAATGTTTTATATTACTAATATTGAGTATCTATGATTGTTACAGTTATGTGGTGTATCATTCTTTTATGCTTAATTTTAAGGTTTTGTCTATTTTATATTTTGACTTTTCAAATAGGAAGTGTTCAGTTGACTTTTATGCTTTAGGATTATTTTGAGATAAATCTTATAGTTACATGTCTCATGATTAAAAAAAATCTTGCGAATATTATTAAAAGTTGTTCCTAGAATGGCCACAGATACATAAAGTATGCATAAAGCCTAGTTTGGTTTTTTTAGGGCTGATTCTGACTTCTAACTTACTCACCAAAAGAATATGAGGACAATTAAAGGGGGTACTCAACATGCAGGGTTTTAAATAGAAGCCCCTTTATAGAAACAAAGCCATTCATAACAGGATATGGTCCTCGTGGTGCTTTGTAGTCAATCCTATATAATATTTTGATTTTTAACTCATGACTATTTTATAGGGAATGCTTTCTTGTTTAAGTAACTCCATCTTTCACTCAGGATGGAGTTGAAGGGGTGCCTAAGAGCTGTGATGTTCTCTGGCACTGATAAAGGTGCTAATATGCAGCAAGGAGTGAAGTCTCTTTTCGTGATGCCTGCTTCTGCAGGGAAGTGACATGTGGGGTGACCATGAACGTCTTGGAATTGCTATAAACGTATATAGGGCCCTTTTGCAATAATACTGCTTATAACTCAAAAAAAAAATGCTCCCCTAAGTGTGACAGGAGCATGAAACTGACCCATTTGAATTGTCCCCATTTCTGATGTCTTGGGCAGAGGAAAGATTGACAATATTTTCCATTTAGTTGGTGCTCAATAAATGTTTGCCAACATGAACTGAATTTTATGTAGATGACGTCTCAGTATTGTTTCCTCATAATTAATTTTACCCAAGACATCAGCCCTTTCCAGTTGTGGTCTCAGTTCTGCAGCCCGTTCACCTGGCGGTTCCTCCCTGACTCAGCCTCCTGTTTTGTTCCTTTAGATGCTCCTTTCAAGCAAGCCCTTGCGTGGTTCACCATGGATACCTCCATGCTTTGTCTTGCAGGCTTTTAGTGTGTCATATTCTAGCTGATTTTTCATCCCTTTGCTAATGTCTTCCACATTCTGAAAGTCTGCTTTTTTTCATAAATCAAATTTTATGCAGCTTCAATTCTTATTTATTTGTTCCATTGATTATTCTAATTGTTTTGAAACAAAATTGAACAGATTCTTTATTAAAACTCATGATTGATATTTTTCCTGTATTTGCATAGAGTAGACAAAAGTTCTTTTTTCTAGATACTCACGCATTTCCTGTGGGCGATCTCTTTAAGGGCTGAGATTTTTCTTCATTCCTTATTTTTTACAATATTGTAGGTATTTTCATTGGGGTCCATAAATTTTTTTTTTCATTTTGCTAATGTTAGTTTGAAATTATCTTGCGAATCATTGGAAATTAGATGTAGTAAAACATTGAGTACCAGTGCTGTGTAACCTACATGCATTATTCTATTACAATGTTAAAAGAACTCTGTAATATTGGTGTCAATATACCCACCTTTCAATTGATGATACTAAGGATTAGCTATTTTAAGTACATTTTCCATACTGATCTTTTAGCTGGCCAATGAAAGACCTTAGTTTTAAATACTGACTGTTTAACCCGGTGGCTTGTATTCTTCAACCATTCATTCGTGCAATTCACATTATCGTTCGATTAACAAGTAAGGCCGTTTTTCTCCAGATACTGACGGTGACTGTTCATCTGCTCACATGAAGGACGAGCCATTTCACCTAGAGAACAGCCTGCAGGGCTTTCAGTGCACATTTGCAGAAGTTTATCCTAACACAAGTCTTTATTTGAGAAAAGGGCCTCCGCAGTTTATCTGTTTGTCATTTGACTTTTCTGACACTTTCATGGGTATTTTAATGAGAAATTGAGGGAGGCAATCACAGGCAGGCGGAGTCAGCTAACAGCTTCTGGAAGCGCTGGCTTGTGTTCATTGATGCAGATATAATATTTGGACATCAAAGAAAGCTTTGAAGCCAGCATTTTCTAGCCCAGAGAGTAATTGAAGAAATCTTTGCTTTTCCTTCCTCTTTCTTGGACCCTTTGATTTCAGATAAACACATTCTATTACTCCGTATACACATACACATATCTAAAACATAAAAAGATAAACTATATTATTCTGATTTTTTTAAATGAGAATGAAAGGGTCATATACAAACACTTTCAAAAAATAAAGAATTTAAAAGAAAAAATTGCATCAACATTAATAACATAATTCAATTAAAAAGTAGCATGTCATCTTTACAATCATTTTGAAAATTTTTAAAAGAAACTTGACTGCATTTAATTTAAATTTGAACAATTATTCACAGATATTGCCATCTGTCTTAATAATAAATGTTATGAGATTCAAAACTCTAAGCCTGTTAACTAGATATTATTCTTATTCTCAAAGTGCATTCTGCATTTCAAATAATAAGAAAAAAGTAACTTCTTGTTCTCAGATCATCCCTACGGTTGTTGTTTTCCTGGCAAACTGTTTTCTGTTCCCTTCTGCCATGCATCAGCTCATTTTGTTTTTCTACTTTTATCTGCCGTCACAGATTTTTCGCCAAAAAACATGTCTGCTCTGCTCCAACAGGGACCCACCCAGGCTTTCTAACTCCCATCTTTATAGACAGGAACCCAGGCTGCTCTCCCCAACTTCTCCTTTTCTTCTCTGCATGATACCCCACACAATTAGCTACTTTCCATTGCTTTACTGATGCAACTATCCCTCAGGGTTTCCTTCATCCCCAAAAGTTTGATACCTAATTATTCATCCTTCTGTATTGTTAATGCTGAAATTTCAAAATTTCATCTGTTTTAACTATGATCTTTGTTCTCACAGCAGTTTTCCGTGATGACAGGAGAGTTACATTATGAGAACTCATATTAGAAAGAGTTAAGAGAGAGTGATATGACCACAGTACTCTATTCCATCTTGATTTGGTTCACTGTTCTGGTTTGATTTTGCTACAAAGTATATTTGGAGAAATCACCCCGTAAGACGCTGAGCAGGTCAGCAATCAGCGAACATAACGTTCCCCTGCAGCCACCAATCCGAACTGTCGACCACAAGCTTGACTAAACAGAGCAATCACTTTTTCTTGTGAAATGTTTTGAGCTTTCCCTTAATAAGGGACACCTCTGCTTTTGTTTGGAGTTATGGCCTTTATGGAGAATGTTCTCCCTTTATATATGAGTTGATAAAGTATAATTTTCAAAATGATAAAAGCATGACTCTAATACAAAAATAAAGTTAATGCATATTAAAGATTTTGTCTCCTTAATTATTGAGGAAACTAGTATGGGTTCAAATAAAAATTTGACATATATATTCATCTATATATGAATATATATTCTCTACTCGACATAATATGTTTGCATTATTATTTACAAGAAGTGTTTGCATTGTCATCAACTTTCTACAACGTAAGTTTTATCCCTCACAATATAAGATAACCTAGTCAAAAACAATGAAAGATGCACATTCTTATTTGATCAGATAATCTCCAGAAAGATCTCAATACAGCACCCAACATTCCAGGTTAGGATGTAGGTTCTCGCCTTTGCCCCTCTTCTGACAGAGTAAACTGAGTCTTCAGCCTTATTAATTCATAGTTGCTGAGCTGTTTATTCTTTGATGGTTATTAAGCACCTATCAGGTTCTAGTAGTAATAAGCACTGAAGTAGCAAAGATCAAACAAAGAGAGAGAAGGAGACAAAGTTCTGGCCCCTCAGCAGCTCACGTGGCATAGAGTAGAGCGATGGATACAATGAGTTACAAGGCAACATGACATTAATGATAAAGATGTGAGTAAATATAAGGATGCTGTCCAACTTTGCATGGGGAAGGCTACGGAAAGCTTAGTAAATTGCTGGATACGATAAAACATTATTTTATAATAGATTAATTTAAGTTAAAAGAAAAGGATGAGTCTATTTAAAGAGCATCAGTAAGCATCGTGTGACGAAAGTAGGGAAGGCTGAAATCAGACAACTGAAATTTCAGAAAAGCTGCAAGGAACAAAAACAAATATGAGATCCATGCTTCAGTATACAGCAACTGACTCTCTAGGTTAAACCTCTAGGGTCCTCGCAGACTTCTGAGGGCCTTCCTCAGGTTTTCCTGCTTCTGGAGTGCAAATCCTGTGGGTTGTGTCCATCGGAGGTCTCCCGGCTTCTGCACCCGTTCTTGTACCTTCTCTGGACTTTTCCTACAGCACTTCTGTGGGTCTCTTAAAGCCCGGGCACCATTTCTTCCTCTGCTTCTCGTGCTTTCTTCATCACCCCTCTTCCTTCATTATTGCTTTCACAAAATTATTACTGCTTAATCTGTATTTGCTGATCTTTAGGGGAAAAAAAGTAAAAGTTATGCCTATTTTATGAATTCGCCCTAATATATCTAAAATTCTTACATAAGATTTTTTTTTTAGTTTCAAGAAGAGCAATCTTAAACATTTTTCTTTTCAGGGCCCAGCACTTCCTCTAGCTTGTCTTCTTCAAGTCAGAAGCAAAAAAAAGAAGGAAAATAGCTATAAGTTTTGTGTTCTTTTGTTCTGTGTACAATTTATCTAAGTCTCTAATATTTTTTCTTCTATGATAATATTAATTTACATTATCATGATCGTGTCATTTTTTTTCAGACTCCTACTCTGCCTTTATTTTCAATATATTTGTTATTAAAGCAGAAGATTAAAACCAGAAGAGGATCATGGGAAAGAATGAGGTTTGTTTGCGAGTGCAAAGATTCAGCCTGAGCTCTCTGATGAAATGTTGTTGGTGTACATAACAAAATCAAGGGAAAGGCATCGGTGATCAGAAGCTCCGATTAGAGTATATTCAAGGCTCTCTCTCCAACTCTGGTTTCTACATCCTTCTGTATTCTGGCTTTATTCTCTTTAACTGTATTTCTCCAATAAACTAGACACATTTAATCTTGTGACTCTACGATCACATACCCACAACTTTGTGATCAGTGATAAAAGGCCTCCTCTTTTTTCCCAGATACCATTGAATAGCAACCGTAGAAATAAGCTTCTTTCTTTGGCTTTAGTTATGTTTGTATTTTGGGCCACTTTGTTTACTCCAATGATCATATGAGTTTATTTATTTATTATGTTAATGTGCTTTATAGGGTTAATTGATTTTGAATGTTAAACCAACATATATGCCTGCAATAAACCACATTAGATAAGTTTTCCAGTTATCTGTTGCTGCATAACAAATCATCCTAAATTTAAGGCTGCTGTAAGAAGAAAAATCATTTGTTTTTATTTCTTATGGTTCTAGGGGATGATGGTGGAGGTGGCCATTTTTGCTCACAGCTTCTCAGAAGGTTGCAGTCAGTTGCTGGCCAGGACTGGAGTCTTCTGGAAGTCTTCCTCATCCACGTGTAAGGCAGTTGATGCTGGCTATCGGGTGTGACTTTAGCAGAGGCTGCCAACTGGAACACCTTCTGGCAATTCCTCCATGGGGTCTGGGTCTCCCCACACTAGTGACTTGATTCCAAGGACAGTAGTCCTGAGAGAGAGCCGGGCAGAAGCTGCATTGCTCTTTAAAATCTGGCCTAAGAAGCCATGCAGCATCAACTGTATTCCTTCCTATTCATTAAAAGCAAGTAGCTAGTCAGCCCATAGTCAAGGGACGAGTAATTAAACTTGGGGGCCAGCTAAAAAATTGGGGGACATGTTTCAAAACCTTCACAGTCATGATCGTTCTTTTTATGTTACTAGATTCAATTTGCTAATATTTTGTTTAGGATTTTTGTATCTATATTTGGGAAAGACATTGGTTAGTAATTTTATGTCGTATAATTTCTTTGTCTGGCGATGGACAGTGGTTCCTGCTCTTTCATTCTGTGGAAGAGTGTGCATAAGTTAGGTGCTGTTTCTTTATGGACTTTGGTAAGATTTAGCGATGAAGCCTTCTGTGCCTGGGGTTTAGTTTGCGAGAAAGCTTTTAAGTATAAAATCCTTTTATTTAACAGATGAAAAGCTATTCAGATTTTTCTACCTTTTCTTTTGTCTGCTTTGTTAACTTTTCCTTTCTAGATATATTTACGTCCCTTATAACTTGTCAGATTTATTGGCATACACTTGTATCCCCTTGTTAATTTTCTAATGTTCATAAAATTTGTAACGATGCCCTCTCATTTCTGATACTGGTAGTATGAGTTTTCCGTCTTTTTTCCATGATCTGAATTTATCAATTTTTTTTAGCTCTTCAAAAATCCAACTTTGTCTCAGTGACTTCTCTATTGTTTGTTTTTTATTTGTTTGATTTATGCACGTACCTATATTATTCTCTTCTTTCTACTTATTTTGAGTTTATTTTTCTCTCTTTTTTCCCTAGATTTTTAAGGTTTGGCTTATTATCTATATTCTTTTTTGAAAATATTGCTCCAGAAGCTACGATATACATCACTAATGTCTCAGAATCCAACTTGAGTTAATATTATACCACCTTAAACGTATTGTAAGAACTTTACTATAATATACTTCCTTTTACCCCCTCTTATACTTTATGCTATTATTGTAACATTTTATTTCCCTGTCATAAATTGCATAAGATATTGTTAATATTGTGCTTTAAACAATTGTTTTGTAAGAATTATGAAGAAAGAATAATTGTATTGGCTCTACCTTCAAAATATATCCAGACTCTTGAGAGATGGATATATGAATAGGAGCCTAAGCAAATGTGGTAAAATGTTACTGCTAGAACCTAGATAATAGGTATATAGGTGGTTACTGTAAAATTCTTTCAATTTTCTTCTATATTTGAAATGTTTTGAAACAAGACTTTTGAGGAATAGTCTTTATCAGTAAACAAACATTGAGAGAATTCATCACACGTGGACCTCCACTACAGAAATGTTGAAGGAGTTTCTCCAGGTGCTGGGTGTTGCTTGGCCCCAGGATGAGGAGGGCGTGCTGCCTCTCTTCCAGGGCTGATATTTTGCTTCATAAGAGAGAAGGGTCTGGGGAGCAATGTGGGTTTTCATGACTGAGCTGAACAGCAGTGAATTACCCACTGCATACCTGTGCCTCGAGTACCAATCTCTCTTCTGTCTCCTGTGCTGCTCCCGGTCTTTCTTGAAAGCACCTGGTCGTGACCGATGGAGAAGATCTTGAGAGTGTGTGTGAAATCACAGGGTTTCAGGGACCTTACAGTTCTCCACACTGTCATGTTATCCTCCATTTACTATTTAAGAAGGTATTAACATTTTAGCTGTTTTATTTTACTTTATTCTATTATTTCATTCACTTTTTCTTCCAGTGCTTTGCCAAAAGTAAATCAGTTCCTGTGTTTCCTCTCTCCTCAGGGAAATTTGGCACTCTGTAATTCAGAATGTGTATTGCTTTTCAACCTTATCTCTCTCATGAACTTAAAACAGACAATACGATTTTGTATGTTGTTCAGCGATTTTTTTCATTGTTAGTGAAGCAATGACATTTTCTTGGGTCTTTCAATGTCCTAAACAAAAGTGGAACCATCATCTTCTCTACTGATGGATATTTTTGCTGGATATAGAATTTTATGTATATGTATGTATTTTATGTATTTTATTTATAGATCTTTTTTTCCCAACAATCTAAAGATATCTTTTCATATTTATCTGGATTGTATCATTGGTGATGATAAGTAAGAAGATTTTTAAGTTTTTGTCCGTTTTTATGTATTATGTCTATTCTTTGGCTAATTTACAGATTTTTTTCTTTATTTTGATTTTCAACATTTGACTGTTATGTGTCTAAGTGTATTTGGGGGAGGTTAATCATGCTTAAAATTTGCTGAGATTCTGGGAGTTATGAGTTGATATTTTTCATAAAAATTTATATTGGGATATTATTTCTTCAAATATTTTTTCCACCTCAATTTTTAACTCCTCTAATCTCTTCCATTAAAGGTTTCTTAGACTCTTTGATATAATCTCTTATTTCTCTAAGGCTTGATTATATATGTATATATATGCAAAAAAATAAATCATGAAAAAGAAGAAATTAAATATGAAATCTAAGTAAGTTTGGTATAATTTAGCCTGACTAAGGAAGTTTCTCACACAGACTTCTTCTCTCTGTGTTTCAGTTAGGATAGCGTTTATTTATCCTTTCTTCTGCAGGGGCTTATCTGTTATTTACTACATTCAATAAATTTTTCATGTCATATATAGTATTTTTCATTCTATGATTTCTATTTTCTTCTTTTTTAAAATTCTTTCTTTTCCCATCTCCTAACTCATTATAACCATCTTTTTCTTTATGTCATTGACCTCATTTAGAGTTGCAATTTTAAATTCCTTGCCAGCTAATTTCAAACTATGTATTAACTCGGAAACTCTGTCTCTTGTTTCTATTCTTTCCCTTCCTTTTTTTCTTCTTTCTTTTTGAGTCAGGAGTCTTGTGGTTATGAGTCACATTTTTCTATATATTCACATTTCTAGTAACTTTTTATTATATCCTAGACATTGTTAATTCTATGTTGCTGAAAGTTGGAATTATTTTTTTCTTTTAAAGAGTTAACTTTTTTTCTGGAAGGCTATTAATAAAATGATGAATAGTTTGTCTCAAGACTCTGCTTCAGGCTTTTAGAAAGATGCTAGGCATTTTCTAGGGCTATTGCAGCCTTATTTCTAAAGTATAGTTTAGTTTTAATTTGTAGTTACATCCGGCTGAATCTTCTTTTAAAGATTTTCTTTCTTTAGTTCTAATTTACTGCTAAGAAAAAACTATTTCTTCCTGGTTGGCTTACACATGCTGTCATGGAATCAGAAGGTTTGGTTTGTACTGAGTTCCATTTGTCCTATTTTGCATTAATGACAATCAGGATAGAATGTTAGTGAAGTGGAGAACACCAGGATTGTGCTCACTTTTTTGCACTGCTCTTTCACGTGAGCAATACAGAGAGGATCAATTTACAAACCATTATTATTTTTGGAATTGCTCTCAGGATGGAAAAAAATAGTAATCCTTCCATTTCATCTTCTGCGGAATTACTGTTTCTTTATCGTCATTGTCGTTTTTGAATTAAAATTAATTTTTTTTACTTTAATAGCAGCAAAGTTTATGGCATCAGTTTATTAAAAGGTGTGAACAAGTCAGCTAAATAAACTAGTGCTGACAGCTTTAATTCATTTCCACAGCAATCAATATGCTCCAAAATGAAATCATTTATAACAACGTCCCAGAAAGCAATTCACAGGGATCAGTGAGTACTACATGATGGAAAGATATTTTGAGCTGCATTTCATTGCACAAAGATAAAATCAAATTTTCTACTTTGAATTAATAAAAGAAACTTGAGACTTGATCTTATAAATGTGGGGCCAGGTGCATGACTTTTTTCCTTTTTTTTTTTGAAGTGGGGTTGGGCCTGATATTTGATGTATCTATAGAATATGAAAGAAAAATGCAAAATACAAAATTTAATTTTCCCTTTAGAATGTATGTTAGTTTATTACTGCTTGACTAATGTTTTCACTAAAAATTAAGGAAGCTTTAGTTGACACTCTTCACTAAAAATTCCAAATTAAATTATATATATAGTATATATATATATATAATATGATATATAATAAGTAAAGGTATATTTACTTATTATGTGAAAATAAATTGTGTTAATAGGCAAACATATCTTAACCACTTTTTATTAGCCGTAGGATTTTCTTGGCTCTTATTTGGCCCATATATAAATGTTAAAATATTTACTAGATAAGATTTTGGAATTTAAGATTCTCTTTTTACAAAATAGTTTTCTGAGAATGTCTATTTCTGGCCAACAGTGGCAGAATTTACCCTCTTTCTCCAAACAGCTAAAACATGGACAGAATGTATGAAACAATGCTTCTCGTGACGTTGCACGTCAGGCAACAAAGAAGAGTGATTCTTGGGAGATTGCAATCGAATGAGGTGAACACTGGGGTATCCGCAGGTTATTGCCTGCAGGAATATTTCAGACCACAGAGCAACGAATGGGCCAAGAGGAGCCTGAACAGACTAAATGAGTTAATGAGCTGGAGCTGTGTGTTCAGGAAGGTCAAGGAAGTACAGTGCTTAGGGAAGAGTAATGGAAAGATAAAGGCTGCTCACTGTGAGAGCTCTGGTGATTTGCAGATGGCTCCTTCCAGTATTCAGCTAAGTAATAATCAATATTTATACATGAGGGAACTTGAGGCAAGGAAAGGAATACCCGAAAGAATTAGAAGGAACAATCCCTAATGCTCCCACAGGACTAGTCTAAGTGCCTGTTCCCACCAGCCAAATAGAATAAAGTAAAAAACCTCATCAGTCAAGGGTATTGAGTAAAGTGCTCAGAAGCATTTTGTCTCAGGAGTTGTGCAAATTATCCCCAGAATTACATTGATGTGATCCCATACAATACAGATAAAAAGTATTAGAATATTTCCAAGGATCTTAATTAGGTCAGGGCAAATGACAGGGTAAAATTCCCAATATTTGGAATCGAATAAAATATTGCTGGGCATGAGAAGAAGCAAAAATCTCACACATAACAAAGAGAAAAATCAATCAAATATACTGACCCAGAAATGACTAATGAATAGAATGATGATTAAACGAATAGAAAAAGACATTAGAATAATCATCACTATATTCCATATGTCCAAGAATACAGAGGAAGATTGAACATGTTAAGTACAGACACAGAAGAAGCAAGAAGACACAAAATAACTTTCAGAGATGAAACTACAATATCTGAGATGAAAAATATACTTGATGGGATTAATAGAAGATTAAATATTGCAGGAAAAAAGAGTAGTGAATTTAAAGACATAACAACAGAAACTATCAAAAATGACACATAGAAAAAAATAGAAAAACAAATGAACAGATTATCATTGAGCTATGGGACAACTTCAGGCAGCCTAATATATGTGTAGTTAAAGTAACTGAAGTCCCCAAAGGGAGAATGGTTTTAAATTTTGTATGAAACTCATTGCCACTCCTCCTATAAGAGCTGTAGCCTAAAACCCATCCCCTTGAATGTGGAGTGGACTTCATGACTTGCTTCTAATAAATAGAATACAATGGCAGTGATGGAGTGTGACTTTGGTGAGAAGGTCATAAAGAGTATTGTAGCTTCCTTCTCAGTCACTCTCTCTTGGGGAAATTAGCTGCTGTATAGTGACAAGAGGTCCATGTGGAGAGAAACTAAAGCCTTCTGCCTACAACAATCAAGGAAGTGAGGCCTCCTGTGGACACCATGTGAAAGAGTCATCTTTGAAGCAAAGTCTTCAACCCAACCAAGCCTTCAGGTGACAGCAGCCTTGGCTGACAAATAACTGTAACCACACAAAACATCCTGATTCAAAACCATCCAATAAGTTTCTCCTGAACTTGTGATGCACAGAAAGTACAACACGATATTTATTGCTCTAAACTGCTAGATTTTAGTAGTGATATGGTATGCAGTAACAGATGATTAATACACGTTTCGGTTTTGAAAGTGGGTAGCTGCCTTAAAAGAATCCTAGGGAGTGGCTTTAAAACTGAGCAGTGGAAAGAAGCTGGGAGAATTTGAGAGTATTTGTAAAAGTTGGAAAAGCCTAGAAGAAAGTGTTTGTAGAAGCATGGCTTCTGAGGGGGCTGTGGGTGAGGAAAATCTTATTGAAAATCAGAGGAAAGCGGAAACTTGCAATGTAATGCGAGAGAGAAACACTACCTCTTCTGATAATGTGCAAGATGGAAAATACACCTCATGAACTGAATGATGTAGCAAAGGTTATTTCCAGTCTAAATGATGGACATGCAACCTGGGTGGTGTCTTGCTGCTTACAGTAAACCGTGAGAGGCAAGAGGTAAACCGTGGAGGGACTGTCCCACATGAACAGTCAGGAGTTTTATGGCATTGGAAATTCTTAGACTTTCCAGGAAACAAACAATGTAAAAATTAAGCAATGGCTTCCAAGAAAAGATCAAATACAGGGAACTGCAAAGAAATCATTGTGTAAATATGAAACCAGGGTATGAATGCAAGCCCTTACTTTTATGCCTCAGAAATATCATTAATGGCACCTCAGACAAAAGGCCCACTGAAGAATTTAATGGGTCATCTCATGGGTCCTCTCAACCAAATGATAGGACTTTTAAGAAGTAGAAGGTCGTTGTCCTCACTGTCACATCAGAAATCCTAGGTAGAGAGGAATTATCTTGAAATGATTTGTGGGTATGGTTTTTGAGAAAGAAGTGAATCCCAATATTATTCATAAGGGACTTATGAAGTTTTAAGATAATTATATTCATGCAACATTGTCAACTTGGAGTGAAAGACGTAAAGACAGTAGAAAATGAAAAGAGGCCTTTAGGCCTCCAAAATTCTACTAGCAGGAAGCAGGCTAAGAGAATTAAGCATCTGCAAATATGGGCTATCTTTCACAGAAAGGAAGGATGACTGAGAGGGAGAAACCCAGAACCCAAAAGGAATAATAAAGAGCCTCAGAGGGCAGAGACAAGAGTCAAGGAAAATTACTCCCGGAAGGACTAGGATGAGTCATAATCAGGGAACCTGCGGCACTTACTTGGGTGGATTTCAGAATTAGCATGGATCAATGATTATGTGACTTTCATTTCCCCCTTTTTGAACAGGAATGTTTTTGGTAGTTACCCTGTTCCTGCCCTACAATCGGATGTTGAGTGTGGGCGGGCAGCATGTCTCTATTTCTTAGGTCATACTTCAGTAACTGTACCTAAGTGACTAAATTGAGGAGAAGCCTACCCATCTGAATCTGATATAAAAAGCAAGATTAGGGATTTTTTGCTGATTTTATAATGGGATGAGACTTTCAGCAAACTTGGAAGGTGATGAATGTATTTTGCATGTGGTAAGAATATAAATAATTTATGGCCATACACCAGCACCATATGTTGAAAAGATCTGTCTTTTCTTCATTAAATTACTTTGACATTTTTGTCAGAAATCGATTGACCTTACAAGCGTGTGTGTGTACATCTCGATACTCTATCCTGGTACATTGATCTATGTATCTATGCTTTCCTCGATACTACACTTTCCTGATTAACATGGTCTTGAAAATAAATACTGTGTACTCTCCAACTTTGCTCTTCTCTTTCAAAATTATGTTGAATATTATAGTTCTTTTGTGTTTTTCATGTAAATTATAGAATCAGCTTGCCCATTTTTACAAAAATCCCACTGGGATCGTGATTGGCATGCATTAAATCTATAGATCAACTTAAGGACTTTTAAAAAATCTCAAGAATATTGAGTCTTCCAATCCTTGAACTTATAAATCTTTCTGTTTATTTCAATCTTTTGGATTTCTTGCATCTGTGTTTTATAATTTTCAGCATACAGATGTGTACATTTTTTGTGAGATTTATAGCCAAGTATTTTATGTTTTTTAGTACTATTGTAAATCTTATTGTTTCTTAAATTTTAATTTCCAGTTTCTCGTTCCTATTATCTAGAAATATAATTGATTTTTGCATACTACCTTGTATATATTAACCTCATTAAGTTTACTTAATATTTTTAAAATTACTTTTGTAGATTCTTTGGGTTTCTTGTAATAAGTTTTTATCACTTTTGAAGAACTTTTGAATTTCATGTCTCTACTCTAATGTTAGATTTAAATTTAAACTTTAACAGGGAATATCATTCGCCCAAATCACAAATACCTTTAATTGGTAACATGTCTATTATGTTACACAAAATTGCCAAGAAGTTGGGTGATAATTCATTTCCTAAATTCCAATTTTCATTATTCAATTTAATACTAAAGATACGATTTTATGTCACTAGAGTTTTCAGTGTCATATTTTAGGAAGACTGTTAAAGAAAATGCTAGACATAAAGCATTCTCACGATGTAACTCGATGATGGCGATGCAAACGCCAGCTCAGAGTGTTGTGATTATCAACTGCTCTTGTGTGTAGTGTTGGTATGTTATTCAGTATCCATTACATCCTTCCCTGCTACTAAATTCCCGCCTTTTTTCAGGTATCCATCTCTCCTCCACCAGTTGACCTACTTCAGAGGAGATCAATCCCACCACAACCTATAAGGCTGGACTTGTTAGCTTTATTTTACCACGTGCATGGATAAAAATTGTGGTTAGAGTGATTTATCATAAATGATAACTACTAGGAAAGCAGCTTTTATCATATCATAGTGTCATAAATGAGAAAAAGTTTGAATAATGAACTTGTCTTTAAACATTGAACTCATCAGGGGCTGGTCCTGTGGCCTAGTTGTTAAGTTTGGCTCACTCAGGTTCAGTGGCCCAGAATTGTGGGTTCAGATCCCTTGTGTGGACCTACACCACTTGTCAGCTGTGCTTTGGTGGTGACCCACATATAACATAGAGGAAGATTGGCAAAGATGTTAGCTCAGGGCTAATCTTCCTCAACAACAACAACAACAAATTAAACTCATCTGTTTTCGGATGCAAGAAAAAAATCCAGTGTTTTCTAAAACAAAGTTGGGTCAATTCCTCAAATATCTGTTAATTATAGTTTCACATATGTGGGACAGGCAAACTTTCAAAATTTTACTAAAATGGTGTTTTAAGATATATGTGACTTTAACTTGCTTAATTTATTTTTGCTAGTTTCAGTCTTTTGGAAGAACAGAAACTTCAGCTTTTGTCCCCTCCAATTTCAAGATAATTAATAATTAATTAATTAAATTACTATTAGTAATGAAATAATTTATACTTGTGTATTATAAAATCTTTCGATCAATAGTGTGATAAGTGGTATAGACTGTTGCATATTTGGTTGTGATATTCTAAAGCTATGAATGCTAGGTTGATATAACATTCTTATGTGTCCTGTATTCTCCTTGGAAATCTGGAATGCAGAAATGCATGGGATAATTTAAGATCGGAGTCTTCTAGTTTGGGAGATGTTGCCGGGACAACATAAGTTTTCATGGAAGTCGTCTGATTCTAAAGATGCTAGGAAATGAAAACCAACAACAAAACAAATAAAGCTTAGGTTCTGAGAAATCTCCCTGGTTTGTCTGCTACTTCATGGGACTGAGAAGTAAACAGACGAAAGAAAATGACTTTACACATGTCTGGTGATGTTAACATTTCTTTGGAAGCAAGGTGTTGAAATGCTAACAGCTGTTAAAAGAGGGGTGTGTGTTTGGGAGCAGTTTACACTGAAAGTTTTCTGTTGGTTAGCACATTCTGTTTTCCTCTCTAAAGAACATGGCTTGATAACACTAGCAAATATAATCTGAGATGGTTCAAAGAGTAGAAGATAACTTCTACTAGGATGTAGTTCAATTGTTAAACATAATCAATGTCTTGGTCATGTTTACTGGTCTGGAGAAAACATCACAGATAGTCAAAAAGACCTAGAATGTTTAATTTGCCTGAAGTGAAAAAGAAAGTGACTCGTAAATGTGAGACATTTGAATATGTCCCTGGTTGAGTATAGGTGTTGTGTTCACCCTTTGGAGAAGACATAGACCTCCACCCAAAATTGTTAGGATGTCAAGATTGGTGACATCACACACACCACGAGGATATGAAGAGCTGGATTACTAACATAATGAGGCTTTTGCGAGAAGCAGGGGAGGCTCCCAAACATGTCTAAAAATGGCTTGAGATAGCAAGGAGGGGTGACCATTCATGGTGTGTTGGGGTGAGAGGGTGGAGCTGAGGTGAGCTTCCCTCATGAAGGCCAGGGATTACGTGGCTTGAACTTCCTGTCAGTGCCAGAGGAAGGGGCAACACCAGCCTTCCTTTAGGATCTGCCCAGATGTATAGTATTTATACTTTTTTCCCATAATAGCTATCATCTTCTAATATACTGTCTCATTTACTTTTTAACATTATATTTATTGTTTATTTTCAGTCTTTCCATAGCTATGATAAACATTATAGGAAGTCTGGACATTTATCTGTGGGGTTCACTAATGTTATTATACATTTTTTTTTAAAGATTGGCACCTGAGCTAACAAGTGTTGCCAATCTTCTTTTCTTTTTCCTTCTCCCCAGAGTCCCCAGGACACATTGTATATTCCTGTTGTGAGTGCCTCTGATTGTGCGTTCTTATACTTTTTACACTGATGTTTCCAAATGCCAAGAACAGATCCTGGCATGTAGTAGGTACACGGCAGGTTGCACGAATAAGGGAGCCAATTGGTAACAGAAAGAGATCCAGATGAAAATAGACACACAGAGAACAATCGAGACATAGTAAATGGGGAGCACTACCAAGACCCTTGCTGAAGCCCTGCTGCCCGGGTGCGACCCAACCCTGGATCCAGAAAGAATTCTGGTCTCCAGCCACATCCAAGTTCTTCTTGGGTGTATGTGAGATTCAGGCTCTCTTATACCTGTGTGCAACCTTCATCGTGCTCTTCACTACCTGAAATTGTCTGTGTGAGTCCTTATTTCCCATGATCAATGATGCACAGCAAAAACACAAGAAAATTTCCCAGACTGTGAAAGAAAGCATCTATAAAATCTACTTCAGTATCATTTTGGGTCTCAATATATGATGAATTTATTTAACTACAACTAAGGAATATTCATGCAAGAGACTTGATTATTAAATGTATTCATTGATATTCATCCATTATAACAGCATTTCAAAATAGATTTGCATAAAGATAGCTAGGTGCAAGATTCTGTACCAATACTTCTTAGAGTTAACTTACTTTCAGGGGACATGGTATGTGGTATTCTCTCTGAAGCCTGAATCGAAATATGAAATGACAACAAACCAAATTAATCAAAAATTCCTGAACATTCAATATATTCAGTAAAATATATTTATATTCTTGTGTTCTGCATGTCCTTACATAAGTTAATGCCAGGTTTATGAGGCCAATTAGATTCTTTGCTTGTTCATGGAATGACCTTGAATGTTTAGCTCTCTGCTCACGAGTGGTAGCTTTTCCTTTTTCCTGTAAGTGACTTCCTATTCCAGTGTTTATCATTTGCAGCGAAGATTTCAAGATAGTTCTTACTTTGAATCTTTATTATTCAAAAAGGCCTGACTTTGTTGACTATAATTTGTCACATCAAACAATAAACTTAATATTCTAGAAAGAGGCCTTTTAAAGTCTGTGACTTCTCAAGAAAATGCTGATTGCTTATGTTAAGGTGTATTGTTCTCTTTTTCATTTCTCAATGCTAATTTTAACTCCCACAATACTGCTCTTCTTGTATACACAGACGCTCCAAATGGAAATGAAGCGATTGAGTGCTTACCTTCATGGGCTGTATTAGATCTTTCAGGCCACTTGAGTCCATTTAGTAAATTGCTGCTCCAGGGCATTAAGTGGAACTCCAATAGCCTAAAACCATTAATGCACTTAATAATTTGGCACTGGTAACAGCCAGTGATGGTAGCACATTGCTTTCAGATTCTCATGGTAATGATTGTGAAGAAAGAATTTATGCCCAGAGAATTGCATGGTTAGCCATTAGAATTATACAGGTTATTTTAAATGTACAATAAACCCCTTTGTCATCCAATATTAAATAATGGATATTTCACAAGATGTTGCCAAAGATTTTTATTTTTCTCAAAATGCAGTTTATTCCTTCTTGCAATAAGAGAAACTACACACATGCACTCTAGTTTCATTGCTTTATTTGCATTTTCTTCTCATATTTAACCAAAGTACCACTTTTAATCCTCACGTAGTCTCCTGGACCATTGGTGCAGTAAAGTATTTAACAATTTTGGTTGGCCAGGGGTTAATGAGTTGTTATTCAATCCACAATGTCAAAGTAGATCTCAAATTTTTTAATAGAAAAACATGGTTAGTTTTTTACCTAAATTGAAGGCATAACCACATAAATCTAATTTCCTATGTTGTACTGAATGAGTACCCTGGTATCATAGGGATCTACTGGTGCCCAGTAATCAGTTTTAGTCAATAGACCGGCTTTGTGGCTCATTTAAAGCCACCCACTGTCTCTCACCTTTGTCAATATAACAATCAGAGAAGAAGCATTTTTAAGATACACATTTTCCCGAGCATAAGCAAATGTTGCACAAGATCCAATTCACCCTTCACGACCCAATTCCAAAAGCTCAGCAGAATTCAGCATGAGTGTTCAGGCAGCCTAATTTCCTGGGATTCACTTCTTAATTAGTCAGTGAGAGGTAAACCAGGCTCTATAATCCTGAGGGGAATTGATGTAAGGGCTGTGTTTAATTGGTGGTTTAGAATCGCTTGGAAATTGCTGATATCCTTACAGATATGGCATCCATCTATCACGTTCCTGTCATTGAGGGTAGTCTCTATGGATCATGAGTCAGCTTTTAAGCCTGATAATGAAATCACTTCATTTCTGCTATACGTCTGTAAATTTCTTGCTATGCTCTGAAGGAGTTTCATCTCAGTGAGGTATAAACATAAAATGGTTGTATTTATAATTGTTACCCACTTGGTTCTGTTACCGCCATTTGTGCTGGGCATCAAGATTACTTTTTGATATCTCAGTCTGGTTCAACAAGCTGTTATTCTCCTTGGGTTATTAAAACAGTTCAATTCTGTTAGAGAGTCTGTCCTACACATTTTCAAACAGATTTTTGGTTGACTTAATGCAATTTCCTTTCACCACTGCAGGCTCAGGGAGGCCCCAGCAGTTTGCACTGGGGGGTGGTGAACTGAGTCAACTTTTCCTAACTTTCTCTTTCCTCTGTCATTACTCCCAGGGGATGGGACAAGGGGAAGGAAGAGGGAAAGGAGGTGTTACATTTTGAGTGTCCACGGCAATTTAGCTGATTTCTTGAATTATATCATGAGCGGCCATGCATTGAGGTGGTGAGGCTATGGTCCTTTTTATGGTGGTCGTCGTCTCTCATCTATCTTTATTGAGAAGACGCTCAATTCTATATAGTCTCCCTAGACATTGGGGATCTCTTTGGGTTCGGGCTACATCTTTCAACCGACTCCCATTTGGGCACCCTAGTTGCATCTCTGTGTGGACCCTCTTTCCTCATGTTGCGGTAGTGAGGCAAATCTGCTCTAGAAATCTCATCTGATTTTTACGTTCCAAATCTGGGGCCCTTGAAACCGCAGAGATCTCTCCTCCCTATCTCTCAGGATCCTAAACGGGGGAGGCCGTCCTCAGTCACACTCAGTCTCGCAGTGTTAGTCAATCAAATGGTCCCTCAGCCCTCCAGCCTAGAGGTGCCCTACAGGCAAGTGCTCCTCTGCTGGTCTTTTCTTAAAGTCTTGTGGGCAATATCATCAGGTAAATGCTCTCAAACTGTGATATGCCTAAGTTTCACTTGGGGAGTCTGTTAAATGCAGATTGCTTGGTTCCATTTCCCTGAATTTCTAATTCAATCAGTATGGAGTCTCAAAACACATATTTTATCAAGCACTCCACGTGATTCTGATGAAGGCAGTCTTTGAATCCTACTTTAAGAAATGCTTAAATGAGGAAATCCACAATAAATAAAACGTGGTTTCTGCCCTCTGGTTTATAATACATTAGGTGAAAAGAGTCTGTACTAAATCATTTTATTTTTTAATTTAAGAAATGTTTCAAATCAGTTTTTCAATTAATTTTATTTAGTTGCTTGAAGTCATATTTGGTGAAAGAGGGATATTAAAAAAGTAAATCAATGGACCTCTCATTATTTACTTGAAAATAACAGTATCAGTCTATATAACACTAGATACTATTTTTTTGAATAAGAAGAATAAAATCATAATTATGGCTTAACAAGTATTTATTAGAAATATGTCATTCTCATTGTAGCAACCTTCATAGAATCTGCACAATATGGGGCTCTCTTTGTCAAATGACTAAATAAAGGGGCACTTTTCTCAGCCAGGCCTTTGGCTGGAAGAAGTTGAAGTTCTCTGAGGGTGCCTCAGTTATTGATGGTTTATTGTAAGGCTATGAGCTGGAATAAGGATAATAGAAAACTGATGGGAATACGGAGATACCTCAAAGCCAGGCTTGCTGAGCACCGGCTAAGATTCCAGGATAGCTCAGTATTTTACAGATGGAGAAACTGAGGCATAAGGAAGAGTAAATAGATAGGATCAGACAGCTAGTAAATAGTGGAGCTGAGATTCATACCTAGGTTTTTTGACCTTACTTAACATAACAAGTTTATTTCAAGTTGGGCACAGTAATATTCAATTCATAATGTTAACCTGCGTATCAAGTAAGGTAAAATATGTAAAATTTTCATTACCTGCAAGATGTTTCTTAAATATTTATCTTTTATTAAAAATATTTGTTAAATTACCCTCTGTGCAAAACACTCTCCTGAATGAAATCTACTTTTAAACATGATTACTATATTTAAAATGAGTAAAGATGTACGTGTTTGCATAATGTTGTAAAAATAATCACATACTTAAATGAATATTCCATTTCTACCCATATACGAAATTGTGATATGTGCCCTCCATATTCTAGGACAGTTTAAAGTTATTAGACACCAGCTTTGAGTTGGTATGTAATACGTAGTTAAGGCAATAATTGAGCTATATTTGCAAGTAACCAACACAGGTTTATCAAGAGCCAAATGTTCTAAATGTCAGTTAACGATTTAAGTCAAATGTTTAAACTATTTATCATAAGTAGGCAGCAATTTGATTTTTCTCTTGCTGATGTTCTTCTTTCTAAATGTATTTGACACATCATTTTATATGGCTTAAATGTATCTCTGAATTTCCGTGGCCAAAAAGTGAGAGCTTATTTGAAATGGTCCTTTTTTTCCATCTTCTGAAACAAAACGTGACACACAGCAGAAGGGAGAAGGAAGTGCACAACAATCCTGGTGGACGTTGACTTTCAATATCAAGAGTTTATATTTGAAGGATGAATTTTAAGATCAACAGTTTGTATTTTAAGCTTCCGTTTATTAAAAATAAAATCTAACATCCTTTAATTGTTCGAGAGCTGTTTAGTTTTTAATCAGTTCTAGACGTGCAATTCTTCGTTTTCATTTTTTATGCTCCTCCCTATTACAGGAAAAAGAGAAGATGAATTTTCAGGTAATTTTCACTGTTTGGTAATTTGTTAGACAATGGATGCTTTATCATGGATTATTATCAATTTATTTCCTAAATCATTCTCTAACCTATTAAAGGCAAAAGATAGCACAACAATGTCAACTCTTTCTTCTCCCCTGCTGTGTTTTGTTTTTTCTCTGTAGCGCTTGTGACTGCTTGACGTGTAATACAGTTTGGTGATTTTGTTGGTGGTGGCGGTGGTGATGGTTGTATTTCTACTTCCACTAGAATATAAGAGCTGTAAGAGTAGATATTTTTGTCTGTCTCAATCATCGTGTTACTGCTACAAGAACAATGCCCGGCTCGTAGAAGTCACTCCTTTTTTGTTGTTGTCATTGTTAAATGAATGGATAGATAGATGGATAGAAGCGTGAATGCCTCCATCACGTTACAGAAGCTCCTCACGTCATTTGTGAATAGAAACATTTTATTCCAATTTAGAAGTTGATTAAATAAAAATTAAACAACTTTGTGTCACCATGAAAGCGGTCCCTTCACAAAGTCATTGAAACTGACAGCAATTTCTACAGTTTGGGGACAGAAATAGTTGAAACAAAATATAGGTTGTTCTTCAAAACCAGTGATTTTATTTCTAGGTTATTCTTCCTTTATACTTGCAGCTCAGTTCTGGAAAGTTCGCTTGCAATAGCTAATCAGATAACTGTTACTTTACTTAAGGATAAGGAAAGTCAGGCTTGTAATAGCTCTTTAGAAATAGGCATATTTAACCAAAGACTCTTTCATTATAGCTTCTTTCTCAATTGATGGCACAGCATAGCAGATTTCATTAAGCTCCTGGTAAGTATATTCCCTTTTTCTTTTAAATTAAATTTACCTTTCAGTTCAGAGCTAACTTCACAAAAAGATAGTTAGCTTATCTTCTATCTTAGAATTTTTAATACATTTACTTTATAACTTTTACTAGTAAGTTTGCAAAATATCAGGACTGAAAGAAGAGAGGGCTCCTTGAGCAACTGACTTGCACAGAGACTTGCAACATCTTTTCTTCAGAGCTGCTGCCTGCCTTCCATTTGTCTGCACCCATTTTGGCCACAATGGCAGCTTCACACCATAGCAGGATGCTGGGTTACTAAACTAAGTCCTTTGAGTTTTCCTAAGAATGGTCTGTGGAAGTAGAGTGTTAGTCTGTTTTCAGTGTGATCCCTATAAGTTTTGCAGCGCAAAACAGGAGTGGAATCAACATGCAGAAATTGCATTTCCAGTTCTTAGCATCATGCCTGGCTCATAATAGCATGTTACCTGGATCTGATGAACTAATGCGTGCTCAAAGGAATGAGTCCACAAGTGCAAAGGAAGCTTAAGAACAGTTATCAGGGGCCGGCCCCATGGCCGAGTGGTTAAGTTGGCGTGCTCCGCTGTAGGCGGCCCAGTGTTTCGTTGGTTCGAATCCTGGGCGTGGACGTGGCACTGCTCACTGAGCCACGCTGAGGCAGCATCCCACATGCCACAACTAGAAGGACCCACAACTAAAAATATACAACTATGTACTGGGGGGCTTTGGGGAGAAAAAGGAAAAGAATAAAAAATCCTTAGTAAAGCTTTCACTTTAGTTAATAAAAGCACTTCATCTGCCTTCCTCTCAACACTAAAGACCCAACTAATTCAAAATGAAAAAGAAAAGGAAGCCAAATCCAAAAGAAAAGAATTGTGAGAAATCAAATTGTATTATTAAAACTACTTTTATGAAACTGAAATGTTCCCCTTGTCAGCACACATTCCTTAGAACAGAATTTTCATTTCTACCAGAAGGGGTTACATTTCATGCAGGGAGCTGTTCTTAACCTAGTGACTTGCAAATATCAATATGTTTCTAATCTTATTCTTAAAAATAGAAAATAAATTTGTTTAAAAGAATAGTAATAGCAATACTAGGAAAGCTTTTATGAAGAGGCATGACATCCTTCTTAGATTATTAATTATAAATGTAAACATTAGTCTCCCTTACTCCTTTGATTTATTTAAATTCCACCTTTATGAAATCTATCTCTGCTCAATTTCAACATAGAATTAATATTCTAGAAATCCCTGTTGATATTTATTGCTAGGTGGAAATAGCCATAGTACTTCTCAACAGTCTTTTTTTGGGGGATAAATTATAAAAATAGATTTTCTTTGCAGCTGAGTCATGCCGTCTCTTCAGCAGCATCAGCGCACGTGCATGACTTCAACTCTTAGTCACACCAGCTTCTTGGTGCGAATGTGTCAGAAAAAAATCTTTTATATATTTTTTGGTATCAGAACATTTCATGGTACCACCATGGCGTTTCCCATTCTTCTCCTGAGCTCACATGCCATGCGAAGGATGAGTGAAGACGACTATTGAAGTTTAAACACTATGTCTTTCTTCCTTGGACAATTTCCAATGTGACTCTAGGTCCAAATTGCAAAGTGTCACAGAGGATCTGAATCTGGCTTATCCACCTGCAGACAGCTGGGTACAAACAACACGAAAATAATCAAACTGGTTGCAGTTACATGAACCTTGTTTTATGCTGATATGTTGCAGATAATTTCAAACGAAAATGAACATGATGAAATTTTGATGAATATATAAATCTTTTCTCAATTTTGTTTCCTTTCAGCTACTATATGATATAGCGATTCATAATTCCTTATCAAAAGATGAGTATGTCCTCTGAGAGACAGTCACTAGAATCCTTACTGTAAAATCGTGAGGTTGGGAGAGATAAGTATGTGCCTAGCCTTTCCAGTCAGATGTTGTACACTGTGTATGCTGATATACACATACATACATACATACACAACCAATTGTGCGTGTACATAATTGCAAATAACTGACATATTCTAATTACTGGCATTCATTCTCTTTTGTCTTAAAGGGTTTTTCCAATCTTCCCATCTCTTTCAGAATATCCAGATGAATATATTCTACACATATTATATAACTTTAGATAAAACAGAGCTTAAATCACTAAATTCCATTAATATATTGGTTCACTTTCCCTCTGCAAACAAATAATACTGGGATTAGGAGGTGGTGTGTTACGGTGGCAAAGCCCCCGATGTTAGTTCTGGGGTTGTTCTCAGTCATGTGACCTCAAGTAGGTTAGATATCAAATGTCTGTGCTGCAGCTTCCTGATCTATAGGATGAGTTTGCTCTTATTGTTCTGACCATCTCACAGAGCATTTGGGAACATCACATTAATATTTATTAGGAAATTTGAAGACAGTTAAATCCTATAGACAAATAATATTATTAAATCATAATAAAACAGACGACACAGCAGGGACAGTAAATTCTTTATTCTATACATTCTGATGTACAAATTTCAGTGATTTCTTGAATATTTATATATATATATACACACATATTTTTATTAGTTTGGTTTCCTACCTGTTTAGTTTAATTCAGCAAATATTAATAGAGCACCTGGTCTATGCCAGTCTCTGAAATTGGCATGACAGGGAACACAAAATCCATAAGAAATAATGCCTGCTCTTAAGGAGCTTACAGTCTCTAGGAAGGAAACATGACAAGGACCCAACGGTTATAATATAAAGCAAAATACCCAGTCCATAAAAGAGCTGCCAAAGGTGTTATGGATTTCAAGAAGGATTTCAGGTAAAAAGGTAGCATTTGACATGAATGTTCAAAAAGTAGAACTTCTTCCCCCCAACCCCACCCCCAAGTCCATAAGGTAGAAGTCACTTCAGTCAAGTGGAATAGTAAGATGAAATTTAAAAACTTAGAAAGGGTGAATATGTCCTATGAAAGGTATGTTTTCTAGTAAAATTGCAATGTACAGTAATCTGACCAGGTACATTAGAAACAGTTAAGAAAAGCTGTGGGTATACACTTAGGCATTTGTACCTTGGTGAGTATGCAGAAGGTAGACACCAAGAATCCTTGAAGGGGACCACCTTCTCATAAGGGGATGGGACTCTATTTAGGAAGACCGATTTGACAGAGTTCTGGTGATAAATTTGGGAACAGTGACCATAAGGGCAATGACATGAGTTAGGATGCTATTACACTGTCTAAACAGAACAAAATTTAAGTCAATTTCTGTGAAAGCAGAATCAAATTTAAAAAGGGTTAAAGATGACAAAAATGAGGAGGTAAGACTGATTAAATTTAGGATGCAAGGGAAATGGAGTCAAAGATGATTCTACAGGTTTTGAACATAGTTGAACATAGTTCACTAGAAAAATGGTAGCATAATGGTGGCCAAATTAAGGAGACAGAGAATTCAGGAGAAGAATTTCAGAATTCAGGAGAATTTGATTTTTAGGGAGTAAGAGGAAGTCAGGTACTGATTTTGACTATAAAAAGCAGTATTCAACATACATCTTGAATCTACATAAAAGGTGCAGGCTTGACGAATGAGGTCAACTCAAACATCATCCACTGAAGGGTAGTTCTTGTAGGGGATGGCATGGGACTAATACAAACAAATTTAGACCACTGGAAAATATTTACAGTTAAAGATAGAAGAAGAAATAGGTGGCATGTGAGGCAACAGATAGTATTCAAAACAATCAGGAAAAGCCACCAAATACGATAACATATACCGACGTTGGTAATTTCAAAAAGTTGGTGATTTCAAAAAAGTATGATGAACCGTATCAAAAAGAACAAAGTGACGAAAGAGAATGAATCTTTGGGGATGTCTTTGGACTTGGCGTCTAAGGGATCAAAGGGGGAAATACACTCATTCATTATTGCTTAACAAACATTTGACACCTTACTCTGAATTTTTAAAAAAATGGTAAGTAAAGCAAGCTTGTTTCCTCTGGCTTCATAGAGCTTACAATATAGTAAGGGGAACTCATCATCAAATACACAAATATTCAATTAAACATCTGAGAAATGTTCTAAAGGAAAATAGAGGGAACATATGATAGAAGGAACTGGTTTGGTCTAAATGATGGAGGAAGGATTCCCAGAGGAACACTTGTGTAAACTGAAACAAGGGGTGAACTGGGCAAAGGGGAAGGGAAGCTTGGAGTATTTGAGATGGAGCAAAAGCGGGCACAAAGGCCCTGAATGTGGAGGTAACACTGGAGAAACTGAAGAAAAGCACTGTGTCTGAAGCAACATGAGCAAGAGGGAGAGTGGTAGGATGATCATTCCTTCTTTCATCTTAATTGGATGAGTGCCAACTGGAGGTTATGTAATATGATAGGTGCTGGGGAGTACCAGTGCCCAACCAACAAGGAAGATGAGTCCAGATGGGTGAGAAGAAGGGTTTTTCTGCTATTTTAAAGAATTTGGTCTTTATTTGGCAAGCAATGGGAAACCATTAAAAGACTCTAAGGAGAGTAACTTTTATTTGTATTTTAAGATAATCATATGAGCTACAAGTTGGAGAAGGAGTAAAGGTGGAAGTATCCGATGTGGAAGTCCACGATGAGAAGTTAATGCCATTTCCTAGCAAGAGTTCATGGTAACTTTGGAGTAGTGACATCAGAGATGGCAGCAAGTAGATTGGATCAAAATATATTCGAGGCCAAAATCAACAAGATTTGGTAATGGATTGGATATAAAGGATGAAGAATGGAGAGGCATCAAGGTTAATTCCCAGGTTTCTGGCTTATGTTATAATGACTGTTGGTGCCATTCTAGACACAAAGAATACTGGATAAGCAGTGGCCATTAATACAGCAATGTAAAACAAGGTTTTGAAAATTTTATTCAAGAGTGATAATGAAAACCGTGAATTTAGCCACTTAATGATAGTCCCATTTCTGACCAATAACAAGCATTGGTCAGCTGTTTGGCTGAGGTTATCAGTGTGTGTCCATGGAGGGCATCTTTCTGTGCACAGCTAATCAGGATGGGGTTTGAATCCACAGGCCTGGCCTCATTAGCACAGACGCAAGCCAGCAATGCTAACTAGGCCAGAAAGAGAATGAGAAATGCACTCATTGTGTCAGAGATTCCTTTCCTGTGCAGTGTACTGTTTCCCAGCACAAGTAAATACAATCCAGAGGCCATAAATGAGATCAACAAATAATTAGTGTACAGGAGAGAAGAGAGAAAAGTGGAAAAACATTCTTGAGGACCATGTACATTATTTTCTGCATATTTCTCCTGGCATGTAAACTCTTCATTGCTATTCATAATTAATGTACATATTTTAATTTTCACTAACTTATAAATAAGATTCTCACTTCTTTTATACTACTATTTCCAATTGAACTTTGAATTAATTATGCTTCGTTAAGCAGAGCATATCTTGACTCTGCAAGCTTCCCTGATTCCCTCTGCCAAGGTGCACCATTAAGTGGCATTTTGCCTTTGATAATTATCCTGTTTTCATGATCCCAGCATGTCCCTAAGACCTCACCAAGCAGACATGGTTGTTCTCCTCATTGTCTTCTGCCTCCGAGTAGAATGCCTAACGCTATATTTTCTGGGCCATCCAAATCGAGAAAAGATCCACCTTTGAACAAGGAAAAACCCAAAGAAAATCTCTTCCTACACTGAGCCATTTTCTTTCTTTTCTCTCCCCAGGTTTTTTTTTCCAGACTGAAAAATTAATATATGTTTAATGTCAAAAAAAATTGAGAATCCAGGAATAAAATAGAAACAGAAAATTTGCTAAACCATACCTACCAGACAGGAAGAACATTAGCAGTTTGGGAAACACATACTTTTATAAATATACCAAACCACATCTAATGTTATGTATGTTGTTAACCTAACAATATATAGCAGACATATTTATATGTTACATAAAGTTCAAGCCTACTTTTAAAAAGAAATTCCTGGTTCTCTCTTCTGTAAATAAACCATTGTCTTAGTTTGGTTCTCTCAGAAGCAGTCTTGAGACCATGTTTCGGAGCAAGATCTTATCTGGAAGATGAGTCTAGGAGATTCTAGTAGGTCTGTGAGGAATTGATAAAGGGAAGGAAGGCACCCAGTAAAGAGTTGCTCTTAATCAAAGGACCACTGTGGATAATGGACTTGGTCCCACTGGGAATTCTCAGTCTGTATAGGAGTCTCGGAGTTATTCTCTTTCAGGGCTAGAAAGCTGGGCATTAGACATTGGTTGAGGGCTGCTGGTGCAGGGCAATGGGAGGCTAGTTGTGGTGGTATTAAGTTCTGGCACTTTTGAACTATAGTGCATGGGTGGGCCTGGCCCCTGGAAATCTCTCACACGGTTGGCAGTCTTCAGGCTGCCCTGTGGTGTCAAAGCTAGAGCAGATATGAGAAGAGCACAACCATGCTTTCTAACCATTCCCTCACTGAGGGGCATTTAGAATGTTTCCAATGGTTTCACCATTGGAAACTGCCACGATATCCTTTTACATGATTATTTGCGTGGCTGTCTGATTTCCATGACATAATTCCTCTAAGTGGAATTAAAGAAGAATTTGGAAAATTAAAAGCAGTACTCTCTGGGTGTGTTTTGGGATGAAGAGAGGCAACGTTCTTCTCTTTATATGAAAGTTTTTATGGAATGGTCATATCATATCATATAACTAACATTAATGTAGTATTCTAAATTTAGATTTAATATCTAAAATATCTAAATTGTTAGCCTCACTTATATCTTTATTTGACACCTTCCATCACTGCTATGGGAAAATATCAGTATTTTTGAACTAAAATAAATGCACCTAACATGGTAACAAGACTTAAAACTTGTCCAAATTTCCATATTGAGATAAGGACAACATTGATTTGAAAAGCCCAATGAAGGAAAATCTTTAGTATTCAGGGCTAGGCAAAGAGTTCTTAGACTTGATACCCAAGTATAATGCAAAAGAGAAAAAATGATAAATTGGACCTCATCAAAACTAAAAACTTTTGCTCTGTAAAATACCATTTTAAGAGGATGACAAGACAAGTACAGACTAGGAGAAACCACTTAAAAGCCACATATCCAGCAAATGACTTACATGTGGATTACAAAAAGAACTCTCAAAACTCAACAGTAAAAAAAAAAAAAAAAAAATCCAATTAGAAAACAGCCAAAAGACATGACTAGACATTTCACAGAAGATGATGTTCAGATGGCAAATGAAATGGTGTTCATGAAGTATTAGGAAAATGCAAAACCACAAAGAGACATCACTACACATCCATCAGAATAGTTATGAAATAAATAAAGTAGTGAAATAAGACAAGTAGTGACAGCACCAAATGTTAGTGACAATGCATAGAAATTGGATCACTCACTGTATCATCGCCGGTGGGAATGTAAAATGGTACACCCACTCTGGACAGCAACTTGACAGTTTCTTATAAAACAAAACCTACAATTACCATACCACCCAGCAGTCACACTCCTGAACATCCATCTTGGAGATGGAAACTAATGTTCACACAACAGTGTGTCCATGAATGTTTATAGCAGCCTTATTTGTGATGGCTCTACAGTGGAAACAACCCAGATGTCCTTCAACAGGTGCATGGTTACAGAAGATGTAGTATAGCCACACTACACTATACTACTCTGCAATAAAAAGGTACAAACTACTGATCCATGCCACAACTTGGATAAATCTCCAGGGAACTATGCTGGGTGCAAAAAGCCAATTCCAAATATTTAGATAGTGTATGTAGCATTTATAGACGATTCTTGAAATGACAAAATTGTAGAAATGGAGATCAGATTTGTTGTTTCCAGGAGTATAGGGTGGGTTGGAGGAGGGGAGGGAAGGACAGGTAGGTGGGAAGTGGACGTGGTTACAAAAAGGCAACACTGAAGGGGTTCTGGTGGTGATTGAACCACGTATCTTGACTGTGGTGGTGAATACACGAACCTACAGATGTGACAAAAATGCATAGAACTAAACACACACAGAGGCACGTAAGTAAAAGATGTTATCACTGGAGGATGTTGGGTAAAGTGTGCACAGGATCTGTGTATATTATCTCTTACAATGGCACATGGATCTCTATCTCAAAGTAAAAGTTTAATTAAAAAAAATGAGCAGCATTTCTGTCTAGAACATAAATACGTATGTCAAAACCAATGGTAACTTCTGAAGAATGCCATATGTGCTTATTCACTAACAATTGTCTAATTTTTCTAACTTAATTTTTTTATAACCTAAAATAAGCATGATTATTCAAAAATCATTTACAGCATAAAGTAATGACAGAAAGCTTACTTCATTTAGGGGCTAATACATGTCATGTCAGATAAATAAGAACATTAAAATATTGTAGAAAATTCTTCCTTGTTTATCTTCAAGATAAAATAAGGAAAAGAAAATAAGCCTTAGCCATGAGAGTAATTTTTAAATAACTTATTTTGAAAGATATGTTACTTTATTAAGCAAACATTTTAAAAAAGATAAAAAACAGAAGGCTGGCCTGGTGGCACAGTGGTTAAGTTCTCACGCTCCACTTCTGTGGCCCAGGGTTCGCAGGTTTGGATCCCGGGCATGGACCTACACACCGCTTATCAAGTCATGCTGTGGCGATGTCCCACATATAAAGTAGAGACAGATGGACACAGATGTTAGCTCAGGGCTAATCTTCCTCAAAAAAAACAAAAAACAAAAAAGCAACACCCTGCTTCTCTCTTGGACAAAGCCTTGACACGAATTGCTTCATTTAATCCTCATGGCGTTGTGAGGTGGGTACTATTTTTACCATCCCATTTGTACGGGTGAGCAAAGATTTAGGTGGTACTTGCATATTCTAGGTGTTTTACATATTTTAGCTGATTGATTAGATAACACAATACACGCTTTTACAGATAAGGGGATGGAAGGAGATCATGTAATGAAGGACCCTGGTTCTCTCACTCCAGACCTCTCCATGGCATCCCCAGGAGCACGAAGGCACAGAGATTTTAAACCGTCTGCTCAAGATCACACAGCTACCAGTGGTGAAAATCAAGATTTGAATTTATATTCTTTTCACTACACCAATCTTTATTAAATTGTGGTTGTTTTGGTCACAAATATCAGAATTATTTAAGAGGCTTCTTTAAAAACCTTTGTCTCCTTCTTCCCCTCAGCTCTGTTGAATCAAAACCTTTGGCGCCAAAACTCTAGAAACCGTATTTTCAACAAACATTCTAGGAGAGTTTGATTCATGTTAAAGTTAGAGTCCAACTGCCTTATAACACACAAAGCAGGTTTCCTGTGAGGGTCAAATGAAATATCTAGTATAATTACAAATGACATCATATTTTGCTAATCTTAAGATTCTATTCTTTTTTTCATAATTTAACATCTCTGAAATAAGATTGCCTGCTATAACTGATGGTGTCTCGCAATCAAGTAAAAATAGGTTTTTTTTCTTCTTAGCAGTACATGAAATAATGTTGTTTTAGATTTGATATAGTATGGAGGTTCACCGGAAGATAAAAATATAAGACATTGCTTATTAAACACTATTCTTTTCAGTTTTGGGTCATGCACGCTGTGAAAAGGTGCCCGTCCGCATGCTCTGAGAGACAGCCATGGTGATGGAAGGAGGCCTGGAAGCCATCCGTCATGCCTAGATTCACCCAGTCACTAATTATGGATTAGAACAGACAACAGGATGTGTGTGAAAGTTTGAAAACGATAAATCATATAAATGGCGTGCCTGTATGAATGCGTGCATATGCATGGGCTTGACGTAAGATTATTAGAGAAAGAGGAAATAATTTGAAAATGCTCATTTCCAAACTTGGCACATGTGCCATGTCATCAACATTATGATTCTAAACTTTACTCTTCTTCTTTCTCTAAGAATAGGAAGCATATCAATAAAAAGTTAGCACTCATTAATGCTTGCTGTGTTCTATGAAATTGTTAAAGTATTTTATGTAGTTTAGTCACTGGAGTTTCCCAGCAATCCTATGAAATACCATATTATTACTGTTGCTATTATTCCTATTTCACAAAAGAGGAAACTGAGTTGTTAGGGACAGTAAATAAGTTGACTAAAATTATCTAATGAGAAAGTGGTGGGGAAAGAGTGCGAACAGAGGCAGTCGGAGACAGGAACTTGCCTGCTGAAGCACATATCAAAGGAAAATTGATGCTAGACTAACCCACAGGCTGTGAATCCACATAACCAGGAAGGAGAAGGCGGACAGAGAAGCCAGGTGGTAACCAAAGTCACTGTAGGGGAAAGAAGAGAAAGCAAGAAGGGCGTGTGATAAAATATTTCTCTCTCTATTTTTTGCAATTCCTTTTCAAAAGTATTTGATCTAAATATTTTATTTTCATTTTTTAGATTATGGGTCTCTACCAAAATGCATGTGGTTATGTAATTTTCTTTTTCTCTCCTTTCTGCTAACGTGAACATTCTAGTCTGATTAGCTCCATTTTTAAGTGCATTATCGACACCTATTCATATTGCCCCCCTCTCCGGGACCGCATTGTTTATGGTCTGTCCTAGGAGCTCCATCAGTCTGTTCTTTGAGCCCTTGCGTGTAGCTGACATCCTGACATTCTTCTTCTGTCTCTATTGTATGTACTGGACATGTAGTCTCGACCTCAGGAAAATTGTGAAGTGGGTGTGGTCTTTGAAATCCTGTGCCTCTCCTCTTCAGGCTTCTCCTTCCTGTCCCTTAGCCCCTTCCAGTAGGTCCAGTGTTTTCTCAGTCTATTTTGCTAGATATTTGAAGACTGTGAGCTGATAAAATGTTACCCCCAAATATTAAGGAGTGATATGTTTTCCTTATGGGAGTATTTATAGTTTGAAAGAAGACTAAATGGAGAAAGCAACACTGCGCGGGAAGGCACGGACAGCCGGCTGGGTGAGGGACTGCAGGCCCTGGGGGGATGTCGATCAGAACTGATCCCCTCGCAGCACCCTCCGATACTCTTGCCCTGGAACGGCCTTTGGGATACATGCAGAAGGTCAGTCCTGTCAGGGATATCGTCAAAAGCCAAATCAATGAAAAAGGAAAGATGCCTGTTACTTCACTAAAAAATTATAAGACACTGTCCTACTCATTTTTTCATTTATTTAACAATTAATTATTGGGTGGTTGCTATGTACTAGAGTTATACCATCTTTAATTTTGGGCTCAATGAATTGTGCTAATTTTGGAAATTAAAACATATAATTCAAAGCAAACAAAATAAAAAAATTAATAATCCTCTCTGTTCAACATTGTTTCCAATTCTTAAAAATTAATTGGTTTCTCATTATTTTGTTCCATGTGTAAGAATTTAGGTCTTGCTATCTAAAATATTTCCCGGAACTAAATACATATCTTCTCATTCTTATAATTTTTTTATACTTCAACTTATTATACTATTTTTAAAAATATTTGCATGTTTAACTATACTTCATTTCAAGTTTAGTGGATGATTAGATCCCAAGAAATATATACTACAATAAACTCTAAACTAGAAAGGAGTTAGGATTTTGAGTTTAGCTAGCATTCATATGATCTCCCTAATGTAAAATTAAGTAGAATATTCTATAATTAATACATTTTGGTTGGAAATCTATGTAGTATTATTCTCATGTATAATGATGGCATCTAATCCAAAACATACAGAATTAGTCTCGTTTTCCTTATTTTAACCCTATAATGATTCTGTTTGCAAATACATTACCATCTGCCCTTTTATTAAGAAACCTAATTGTTTTCTTTTGAACTAAGAAGTCCCAGAAAATTGTGTTGCAACTGCTTGAACTGACGTTTTGGGTGTGTTGACCCTCATTTTTCTATGTACACAGGAAACATCTTTTGTCCATGATATTGCATTGATTTTACAACTGAAAGGTGACATTACTGCTTATTTCCTAGGTTCCTTAAATAAGTGCTGTTTTAAGTGTTGCTCTAAATCATGGATTAATTGAGTAATCATTAATGCAATAATCTCTATAGAACCTAGGTAAGTTGGAGGTTTCTAAACTTGTAAAGAGACACGGTCCTTGCCAAGGAGGAGGTGACAGTTTCAGTGGGAGGTAGATAATGCAGACAACTAAAGAAGACTGAAACGAGTATAAACGCTATAGGAAATCAAATATAGATAAAGTCCTTACTTTGACTACCAAACTAAATAGCTTATGAAGAATAAATAGCACGTTAATATATAGTTAGGGAGCAGTAGGGGAGTTGAGTTGTAAACACGCTGGCGGGTCTGCTAATGCTAATTGTATCTGCATTTCCAAAATTTCATGGCTATATTTAGAGATATAATACCAAAGACAAAGAGAAAACTAAACTAAATCGGCAGTGGAGAACAATGAGTGCAAGTTAATTTTTCGGACTGCATGTACACTTCGGTTGACTCAAATCGTTGTGGAGCAGTGTTATGTTTCCCGCAGAAGAGCCACATTTAGCCTGCAGTGCCCCCATGAAACACGCGGTTAAGACTATCATCAGGGATAACATTAGCGCTGTTAATCTGCAGTCAATTATTTCATATATCATGCAGAAGCCCAGAGTTACTAAATGGAGCCATAATTCTTAAATGAGAGTTCATTCAGGAAAATTTTAGTGCCTACTTGTTTAACACAATCTTGTAAATGATCCCTCACAAAGGATGTAAAAATCCACACACATCTTTAATGGACTAATTGCGCTTCGCCGCAGTGCTGAGTCCGTAAAAGCTTAATAGTGAGAGAGATGATAGCGTTTTCATCTTAATTTGCAAACATAATCGCCATTCTAAACATCTTTTTGTTTTGAACTTAAGTGCTTATTGACAGCAGAAATTTCCCCCAAACACTAATAGAGTATTTAACATAATTTCATTTATTGAAAGAAAATTCAAGGGAAAATAACATACAGCTATCTGAAACTATTTAGCAGAAGGAAAATGTCAAAAGGAAAAGTAAGTTAAAACTAAACTTTGAGTCCTAAAATGTAACTAATATTCAATATAAATTGAACACAATGTATATTTGATTAAACGTATACATTTAAATATACTGATGAGACTCAAGAAATAAAAATGATATCCTGGAAATCCAGGACAACAATTAAGAGCAAAACAAAAACAAACTGAAACTAACAAGCTAATCCCTATTTCATAGAATTTCCCATCATTTTATTGAAAAATAAGAATACATTTTAGGTCCACTCATGGAAAATTAGTACAATTGAAATGAAATTCAATCAGTTGTAAATATTCCCTTGACAAAACTATTTCAGTTTCTACCCAGAGTTTAACCTCTGCCCTACTCAAAATTTTGAATTTCAATTCTTTAATTTCAATATACTCATGTGGGTTCAGGGTAGTGAAATCACCACTCATAATTTAATAACCTTTATATTAATATATGTCAATAAAGCAGTCCATATACAAACATATGGAATATTTATTTCTCCCTAACTTTCACTTCTGTTTCCAAGCAAACATGAACATATGATGGATTGATTCTGAATTGACAGATTTCACATTAAAACTTCAAGTCTTTAAGAATTACTTTTTCTATGCAATAACATATATATATATATATACTTATAAATATTATGGATACTCAGCAACGAACTTTTTATATCAGATTTGAAAAAAAGTTCTGATCATTCTGTGGTAGCTTTTCTCCTAAGTTGAAGTAGAAAATGCCAGAGACATTGCTTTTTAAAAATAAGCACTAAGAAAACTAATTAAATTGGTTAGCCACAAAGGGAATATTGTAGGAAAGGAACTAACTTGGGACAGAACCCTATGATTTTATTGTTTTCATAGAAAATGCAATAACTCCTCATTGACATCAACTAGCCAGTTGCAAGAAGAGTACCCCTTCTGCTTTGTGGAGACGCAGGCGTAGCAATTAGTAAGAAGTAGTTGTCAACCAAGAAGAAAAGGAATTTGGAGTAAAATTTTTCCAGTTTCAGTGTCTGTTGAGAGGCCCTGATCTTTGAAAGGCACGTTAAAAAAAAAAAAAGGTTTTGATAAAGAACATGCATTCAAGAGAATCCTTTTAACTCAATCACACCATCAAAATCAGATGAGTCTGTCACCGTGTTTCAAATCACTAATCAAAAACAACCAAACAAGAATAGACCATGAAAAATACCATAGCCAGTTTCACACAGTCTTAAATCTAGAATTAAATTAATTGTTCTTCAAATTACATTTTTTGACAGATAAGTTTATTACAAAGTCGTTAAAATAAAAATGCATGTTTGGTGAAAAGTTAGTACAGTTGTCATTCATATTTTGTTGTATTTGAAAATATGAAAGTATAGAATGGGAATATTTTTACTATTTGCAACAAGATGTAACTGACCAGTTGGTTTGTAATTCGGATTATTATAGTGATCATAATTCATTGCCATGCCAAAGTCCATGTTTTGATATATGTGAAATGAAGTACCATGAGTTTAGTCTATTGCATGACATTGTGGTGTTCCATGCATCGTTCTAATCTCTTAAAGAAAATTTAATGACAGGCCAAACTTCTAACCTACTAAGTACTATGAATCACATGAAACCAGAAAATATTTTAGATCAGGGATACGTAGTAGCAGTTTGCAATTCACGATGGAACTAAAAAGTAGGTAGCAGGAAAAAAGAAAGCAAGGCTAGGTATGTATATAACATATATAAGAGAAGTCTCAGATTTTCAAAAAGCACAAAGTAAAAGTTACATTATTTTTAAATAATGCATAGTCAACAAGTATTTCATATAAATCCTAACAAGCTGATGGGGTATCTTTTTCTCACTTTTGAGTTTGTTGAAAAGTAATAATATTGGCCATAATTTGGCACTTCTGGAAACATTAGTGAATTTCAACATGTCTAAGAGGCCATGAGTTTTAAGATGCTGCATTATTTTATGTATATCACTACACAGATGCTGCCAATTGTAATTAAAATAGGCCCGCTTGCAGAGATGTTAAAATGTGGAGAAGCAAGCATCTTTGAACTAATGAAACAGAGTAATGTTCCTAACTAATGGTGACTACATGGTATAATCTTTCTCCCCCAAAATTAAATGATCCATTGCCTGATGCTTTCCTATAAAAGAGCAGAAAAATATTGGCATCAATCACACTTAAAATATGTTATCAAAAAGGAAAAAGGGGGAGTATGTGGGTCAGTTCAACTCATAATAAATACAAAAAATATGAGGAAAAGGAAGGCAATTGGTAAACAGGGAAGTGCTTCAAAGTTGTCATTATTATTACTAATATTAAAGAAGAGACTACTTAACACGAATAACATTTCACTTATCCCAAATTTCCTGCATTTTTATCCACTTACTTTCAATTAAAGCAACTGAACATTTGATCTGGAGTGAAAAAAATTGATTCTAATTCTGAGTTTGTTGGTTTGTTTAAATGATCCAGAACCTACTTGAGATACGTATTTTATTACTGTATCAATAAATCTGATTGCTTCGCAGTTCTTCTGATGGCCCCTTTGTTCTTGGCAATCACCTGCAATTTCTCAAAAATCTAATCAAAATTAATTTTTGAAGTACCAGCCAGTTCTCATGAACTTCTGAAGAATTGTGTATTCTTACTGTGTGAAAGGTTAGGGAAAGACTATAGTATCTCATGAATGCTTAGCAGTAGGATTGAAACATTCATCTTCAGGAATTTCTTGTGCAGGCTTACTTAGGAAAAAGGAGACTTGACTGTTTTCCTGGAAAGGACACATGTATATCCAAATATTCTGAATATAAACTTCTTAGTTTTTTGCAAAAGCCTCACTCAAATCAAAGATCAAGGAGAGAAGGCAGCAAGGAGTTAAGCCTCTCTTTAGACCTAAAACATTTTTATTGATATTATCAGCAATGAGTGTGCAGAAGTTCAATTAGAAAGGATGATCCACTCATACAGGATAGTGGAGATAAACGGTTAGTTGCCACAAAAAATAGAAGCCAAGGTGAAGGAAAATTTAGCAAATATTAAGCTAAGTGCCCCAATATTCTTTACTTTAATCTCTTTGGTTTGATAAAATGACTGTAATTTTGAAAATTTTTCAATATGCCTGATTTGTTCAAAAAAGTTAGGAAACTCACTTGTTTATTCTTTTTAATTTAAAAGACTTGGTTTAGCTCAATTCTATCACTACCTAGACATTCCAACTGGTCCCCTCTTTAACCGTGAGGATACACATGAAATTCCAAGTTCTTCTTATCTGTTTCATATTTTACTTTGAAAGGCTTGACATTTTTTTTTACATCTATTACAAATATAGAAGAGTGCGCCAGGGTGTTCCTATTAAACTTTCTTCCCGCAGACATTAGGGTTTATGAAGCACTGAAGATTTATCCCAGGGCCACGGAACCGATAAATTGTATAACTAGTCTCATTTTCGTGATCAGTGAACATTGCTCAACAAACACACATACAGCTTTTCATACCTTACCTGGAAAGAGGCTTTATTGAACATAGCTGTAAAATTATCTTTTAAGTTGAATTACTGAATTTGCACAAACATTTCTACAGAATTTTTTTAAAAAATCAAGCTTTGTCATTTTTCCACTACATTTTGTTGTGCTTTTTATATTAATATTTGCAAATGTTCTAATTTAATGCTTATATCCCAATTACTTGCATAATCAGTTTTTTTTTAATCCTGGGGTGTTGAAAGAACATATAATAATAATAATAATATTCTTCTTTAGACAAAAGTCTTTTTAAATGAAGTTAAAAGCTGAGATAATTTAAGGAAAAAGATCTTCAAATTTTCATAACCAACAGGTTTAAGTGAAATTTACAATGCGTTGGAAAACTGGCTGGTTAAAGGTATGATTTGTCCTCAGGTAGCTCAAAATCATTTTTACAGGTTTTCGTTTTTTTGTAAAAGTGTTTTTAATCTTGGTAAAATAATAAAATAATATTTCACAATTTGCACAGAGTCTGACTAAAGGGCAGAGGCATACGACCCTCAGTGTTTAGAATAAAGCCAGATTGTTCAGGCCCAGTTCCGCTGTAGAGTTTGTGTGCACTGCAATCATACACATTTTCTTGCTCCCTCTAAAGCTAGGGCCAATTTCATTTCACATGGAGGCGAGAGTAAAAAAATCACTCGTGTGTTTTATCACCTTCTGCGCTAAGTGTTATCTTAACCACCTTTTACTCTGGTTGACCCAGTTAATAACCTGGAAGAACAAAGCGTTGCTCCCACGTCTGGTCTCAAAGGAAGTGATTTTCTAATGGACAAGAAGCCGAAGGCCATGGCCGTCCAGGAGGTCCAGCAACAAGCAGCTCATCTGCATGGGCTCACGCAGCAGCTCCGGTCCTTTCTTTTTCAGAAGCGGCTTTGTTGTCTTGCCTGTAATTTGCACATTGAGGCTCTGTAGTTTGTTTAGAAAAAGAGTTTTACACAAACCACTCTTAGCAGTGCAAGCTTCTGAGTTGAAAATTATTCAGGCTTGTTTCATTGAAGGCACTTGGTTTCCATGGCAATTTATAAAAGATGGTGGTTTGGTTTCTTCGTTGGAACAGATGACTTAGTTTGGGTGTTCAAGTGGCCGCAAGCAAACTCCGATAAGCCTGTGTAATATGTAAGCCCAGGTTGAGCCCCTGGAGAGGTGTGCATGCAGAAGGAGACAGCATACATTATCTAGCTGAGCCATGGGGGGAAACAGAATAATCATAAAGGTGGGGTATGGAGGAACATGAATGCTTTAAATAATTCTGAGTTTGGGTTATTTTCAAGGAAGGGTAACAACCAAAGGTAAAAGGGCCTACATTTATTTAATTCTCTACGTAAAACCTTCTCGAAAGGAAAATAAATACCAGCTCTTCACGTACCCTGTTTACAGTGAGGTTTTTGTTGGCAGGCCATTAGGTTTCCATGGTAACAAGCAAACTATTCATTTGAAACAAAACCAGCCATGACTTTGTGCTTTGACAAGGATTTCTATAGCTCTTTTTTTTTTTTTCCAGAGTTCAACCAGATGACCAGATGACGCTGTAATCTTTTCAGCCACAAAAGCACCTGAAGGTCTCTTCTCTACTCAGGTCAAGATTATCTTTTATATGTTGTTTGGAATAAGTTATACTTCCATGATGTCTTTTTATCCCCAGTGCTTAAAAAAATTTGTTTTTATTATTTTATTTTTGAGTCAGTAGTCAGTAGAGGAATCTTTGGTAGTTTGTTTTTTCAATGTCCATTTACAAAGACTCTTTCTTCATGCCAGTGCCTGGTGAATCTTTTATAGCCTCTGCCAGTATAAGGTCACCTTCGAGGACTTAAGATAGAGATGAGGACGATAACGGGAAAAAGCCATATATGTACTAAAATCCCAACAGCACCATCGACGGAATCTAAAGACAAGGAAAATAAATGCCAAGAAACAGAAACAGGAGCATAAGTATTCCACGTAGCTACCAACACAACTTTGGTGAATTAATAAAACAATTTTAGTATATGGAAAACATTTGTAGAGAACATTTTTGTTGCTTTGTTTTATTTGTCAGCTTCACTTTACAGACAAGTGAAGGATAATAACTTGAATATACCGTCAGACATTGGATAAAATAAAATTATTTGCAGCTTTTAAATCGATACGATATGCTGTGAAACTTGTTCAGAAGATGTTTGTGTGAATTGTGGCTGTGTTCCACCTCGAAGCTCTGCTGGCCACATGAAAGCACGCACACAGACAAAACTGTCAGAAATCCTAAAAGGTCAGCTTTTTTTCCAATCTTCCAGAAATGTGTAAGCTTAAAGGCTGAGAGAACTTGTCTCAATGAAAACTAGGGAGGGATTGTTATGGGTAGAGAAATGAACTACTGCAAATAGTGGATTATATCTGTTTATATACTTATTGGGTCCGTTCAATATCTATAAATTGGGTAAATAATTATCTCTTCAGTGTAGTTTTTAGAAGCTCTATGAAGTCCATTCTAACTAAAAAGTCCCTTCCACCGATCTGCCTTGAGATTCCTGCTGCAGCTGGTATTTCATTAAAGCCTCTTGGAATGCACACCTCACGTAGGAGGGCTAGCACAGGGAAACCCAGCAGCTCATTAACCTGGCTCCAGTGACAGAATGGCTCTCCCCTGAGAGAGAGCTGGGTCTTGAAGATGAGACACAATCTCAGCTTTGGCTGGTGTGGCCACAGCACCAGTTACTGCCTGAGAGGCTGGGAGCCCTCAGGAAGAGGCTTTGGCTTCCAAGCTGGTTTGTACTTAGAAATCAGCGTTCATGTAACATTCGTCAAACACTGTTCGTCAATGAACCTACTGAGTTAAATAGACACGAATGTAACAGAATACTTTCCTATACCGGAAAGAATATTTTTGTTCAATTAGCATTGTTTCCCCTGATTTGAAGAGGCTAAATAAAAATACCTCCAATACATATAGATATATCCTATTTAAAAGAGCCGCACATTTCTCTGGATTTGGTAGTTTGAGAGAAGAAAGTGGATGATGACAATTCTCTGTTGGGTAATAATAATGCCAGTGGGCTTTCATGGTCAGTTCACTGCAGCTCCTCTCCCCACTTCTGCTTTCTCCTCTCAGCAGTAAATTATGTCCTCTTGTTTCCTCATTTGTAAAGTTTAATTCACTTTACTGAATTTAATTTATAATAGTTTTCAGTGATTAAATTATCAACAAGTACAAATTCTTTAAAAGATGTTACTATAATGTTACTGTCACTGATTCGAGTCGTGACATTCAAAAGAAACCCTATTCTCCTCTGGGGAGATGCATGCTTTTCTGTGCATTTGACAAGCCTACTTCATTTGGGTAGAGCTACTGGTTTTCTAAAGGAAAATGAGCCAGACACAGGGAGAAATTTCTACTAAACGTGTTACTTGCAATGCTGTGTAATGACAAGAAGGTGAAAACTATGAGAAAAATGGCTCATTGTTATACTCAATCATAGTTTTTGTCTTTTTACAATGCTTAAAAATGGAGTCAATTCAGTCCATGTGAGCAATCACTGGGTGGTTGTACAAATTTGACTTTCAACATCTAGACTGACATAATTTCTCACTAAATATACGCAATTAACAAAGACTCTGATTTGCTCTAGACTTACATAAAATGGATCTCCGTGCTTCTTTTATATGTGCTAAATAATTGATGAGTTATTTATGTAAATTTAGCTTGACTGATAACTCTTTATATGACTACAAAATTAAAGATTCCAGATGGGCCGATTAAAATCCTTCAATCGCACGATTTTTTAATAGAAATGCTTTTAGATTTCTCAACTTCAAATGGATAATATGGAGATGAGCCTTTTAAGAAGCAGCCCAACACATACTTATGATGCTTTTTGGATTATTTATCATTTTTTATTTACATTTCTTTTATTAAAAAATGGATTTTGGTGAAAATATAAAATTTGAAGATATCATTAAACCATAATATTCAAACCAGAGTAAAAACTGAAACCAAATTACTAAACAAGATTGTGGTGCTGGTCAAAGATTAATTATACTAGAAAAACATAAGGCTACTCCATTACTTAATATATATACTAAGGCTCTTCACAATACTGAATTTTTTGAAATGGTTAGCTAAATAGTTGTTAAAGGGGTTGAATATGTTTCTTGGTTGGCTAGGAAACATATTCATAAACTATTTGGGGGAATAAAAACAGCTATGGCTATATAAACATGTGCTGAGTATACAGAGATTAGCCAAATATTTTAATAAAAGTAAAAAAGTCCTCTGAAATTAATAACATAAATTTAAAACATTTTAAAATCTTAATTAAAAGTCAAAGCGTGCTTGCCTTGCACAGACCTCAATCAGAATTACTTTTATTTTATCTTAGGTCAAATATGCCTACAGTTGAATTTAATACTTTGGTTTTAAAATATCTTCAAAATTTGGGGATCCCATATATAAAAAATTTGTAAACAAACTAAATATAAATGTTTTTTTAAATTAGAATACATTAATTTAATAGTAATTACGTTACTCTAACATCAAAACAATCCAAGAAGAGACACTTACTCTTAGTCGTCAGGTCTTGCTTTGCACATTCTCCTTCTGCAATTGACACATCATCAATGGCAATGTCACCTTCTATGCCGGGACCTCGAATACCTTCAAAAATGAGCTACAAACATGAATGAAACAAACCTAAATGTAGAGCTTTGACTTGCAGATGAATCTCTACTGAGAAACTGAGGAGCCATAGCTAAAATTGTCAACAACCCTGGCACCTTTTCTTCTAGATGTTCTTCAAGAGTGTTACTTGCAAAAAACATAAACTTTCTTAAGAAAACCAATAATGGCATCTTCTTTGCATATTGGTAGTTTTTCAGATCAAAGCTCCATGTTGATTTTAAAACAAAATTAAACTTAATTGGATGATACAATAAAAGCAACAACTACAAATCTTATCACTTTTGGTTTTCAGGGGTAAGGAAAAATTTTTATTTGAGCAGTCTTTCTCTGAAATAGATTTCCTCCAATTTTCTCTAAACATACTCGTAACACTGGTTTTCCAGAAATATTTTAAGAAATCAATCAGTCCCGGGTTCTTTCCAACAGTTTTATGTTTACTGAAGCCCAGAACAAGGGTTTACTATCTCTGAAACTGTTTGATCTCTTGCAAATACAGTGACTAAGTTCCTCATATTCCCCAGATGTTATGATTTACCTCTATGATTTCACTTTGACATCTTATTTTTAAACATTTGAAGATATTTATGGGTCTATTTATGTTGAGTGTTTAGTAGCTGACCTTTGAATTTCCAGTATCTAGAACAATGGTTGGCACTGAGGCTAGATACATAAGCACTGAAGGAACAGTGAATGAAGTCATTCTCCCTTCACTACTAAATTCTGGAAACAAGGACAATATAAGGACATTTAGCAAATTTTTATTATTTCATTTTTACAGAAACAAAACTCTTTTAGAATTTTCTCCATAACCCCCAATTATTACTTGCTTCCAGCAAAACCTTTCAATCTTTTTGATACTAAAAGGTAACCTATGCATTTAGTGATTATATTCCCAGAAAAAATTTCTTCATGTCAAAATAAAATATCTAGTTTGGTCTTCCAAAGAAAAATTAGCTTAATGAAGAGCTGTTTCCAACATCAAGCTGACGTGTGCATTTTTATAGAATTTCTAGCCTTATTTCATTGCCACAATTGAGAGGGAAATTGTATTTTTATCAATGCTAAGATTTTTCTTTTGTTTTTGTCTTTGAAAATATCTTAACATGGCTCCTTAAAGGGACATTTGTGGCTATTTTCAGAGAATTTAGGCCACCTTCAAGAAGTTGATCCATCATTCTCTGACATGCTATCATACTTTATCAATTGACATCTCTAAGTAGTAAACAGAGGCATTCATTTTCAACTTTTATATTGAGTCCCTGTCCCTCACTTAGAGTCCATAAGAATAACAATAATTTTCATGATTTGATAGGAGAAAAAGCTTTGACAAGTTTTTATTACTACATTTGATTTGTGTTGAGAGGGTTTCCTGCCTACCTATGTTGAGATAAGTATGTTAATAAAGAGTGTCCAAAACCATTCCTTTGAAAAGCATCCAAAATGTCCTGTATCACTGAAGCCAAAATAAAATGGCAGGCCAGAGTTAAAATATTTGGAATTAAGCTGGAAGTATATGAATTCTCAGTCCCCTCAGATGGAACCCATGATGAAGCTTTAGAGCTTGGCTCCGTGGAAGGAATGACTTGCTCTTGAGTCACAGTGGTGGTTTGGAAGGTATTTGGAAAGTGGCTAAATAGCCCTCAGAAGACTGTTTAAGTCACAAGAATGAGGATTCAAAAAAAGAAAAATCAGTGATATAAACATTCAAGTGCACTGAATATGGAAAAGGAGAAGCCATTTTAATATTCCATGCTATCATACAACATTATTTAACCACTACCCTATTGTTATTGTCAGACATTAAAATTATTTTCAGCTATTGTGAACAAGGCTGAGATGAACACATTTCATGTAATTATGACAGACACTTATTTAGAACACATGGTTCTTTAAGATCATGATAATTTCCTCCATCGGCACTCTGTCTGTAAGAAGGCGTTGCCTTTTTCCTAACCATGGGTTTTTAAGTCCTTTAGGTATTTTTCTTTTTTTGATATGCACTGCTTGCCTGGTAGAGAATCTATATTAGAATAAATCAATGGCTACTCCCGCCTTGGTTTCAGGCACGTGATGCTGAGTCTTCTCTCCTGAAGATAACAACATCGATGGAATGTTATCTTGGAGAAAGTCAGAACTCAAAAGACTAAGGCATATATGAGTCTGATTCTACAAAATCCAACATTTTCCACTCTTCCCACCAGACTGATACTCTATCAAAACAAAGTGGAATGCTGTCATCACAAATTTTCCTTTTATGCAGTTTTAAAAGAATGAATGGAATGAAGTGCAGATTTCTGCCTCCCAGTCAAGTTTAATTCTGGAGTGAAGCAGGAATAAGAGAGTATGAGTCAGGAGAATTTGGTATGGTAAAGAGGAAACCTCCTCAGTCACCAAAAGTTTTAATTTTAAAAGATGGCGTGAGAAGGGGCAGGGAGTAAACACTGTTGTGGAGTAGATGCAGGGTTTGCAATGTAGCCGTGGCAAAGATACAGGGATTGCCTTCCCAGATGCTTTGTGTGGGAAGTGAGAGGTTGGGGAGAAGGCTAGTAAGGGTAGGTTAGAATATTCTGCACCTGCTCACACTGGAAATTTAAACAGATGAAGCTGAAGTCATAATCCTTTCATTGGATGCTGGAGAAACAGGCTGCGGAGTACATGGGTTTTCCGTCTTAGCTATGTACTGGTGAGTAGATCATAAAATTATCCACAATTTTTCTTATTTAAAGTAAACAATTATTGTTCCTTAGTAAGTTCTTGTTCCCTGGAGGTAGGTGTCAATATCAAATAATGGGGTTATTTTAAAAATCAAAACTAATATGTGTAAATCACGAATATCATTCCTGAACTTTTCAAAGCTGCTTTCCCCAGAATGATCCTGCCATTGCTCAAAGCATTTCAAAACTCCTGTCACTGACTTTAAAGTATTAAATGCTCCTACTTTTCCTATTAATTTTCTTTTCCTTCCCTTCCTTCTGCTCCCTGTGCAGCTTGATCAAAACACAAGGTCAGACCTAGTCTTGTGCTAAAGACAAACGTCCTAAAGCAGAGAGGTTGTGAAGGATGCTGCCATCCTTCTCTCGTGGTCAGACTGAGAGGGAGTGTTGGGAGCATTTTGGGGCAGACATCAGAGTGTAGACTGACTGATGCAATTCAATATGTATGCTGCTGCTTGCTGGCAATACGTTGACAGTAAGCGTGTAGTTGGCTGAACAGCAAAAATATAAATCAACATAAGTCAAACTGTCATGTGTCCAGAGGGCTGCCTGTATCTAGAACATTCTCTCATATGAATACTTCATCCCTTGGTGATCCTGAATGAATTAAGTGTTACAGTAATAAAAGTTGGCTGATTTGTAAATCTCTTATTTCCATTTATTTATACGAGTACAGATAATACAATCTGTCACTGAATAAAGCAAGCTGATTACTTTCCACATAAGCATAGCAGATGTTTTAGATGCAGTGTGGAAATAAGACAGAGAATTAGAGGTAGTTATTCCTAGGATGATAAAAATAATTTCTGATAATCAAATTCTAGGTACAGTTACAATAAGTGTTTTTAATATTTATTTGTAATCTTATGATGATAGGGAATCCAATCCAGTAGACGAGAGAAATACCGCAGTCTTCCTCAGGGTCCTATTTGAACAGGAAGAAAGGTCCTGTTCTGTATGCTTGTTCGCTTCCTGTTAATTTCCATAGCACTCTTGCTATTAAGATAGAGATTGTTTTTTAACTCACACTGACTCTCACAAAGAAATATAAATTGCATTGTTCTATTTATGCTCCAAACTCCAACTACAATTATATTTCTGAATTATTATAACAAAATTTCGTAGATTCTAACAGAGTCATAAACGGCTTCTAGACTAAGACCTGGAGGGCTACTTTATCCTTTGTATTGTTTTTGACTGTGAGGTAGAGCACAGAAATAAAATGCATAGGTAATCAATTTAAACAATGTACCTTGGCCAAACTTTCAAGTGTTTATAAAAATAAATCCTCGGTGACAAACACCTTTCTCTCAAATATAAAAAGGAAAAACTATAACGATTTGTTATGGTGTATCTCAACTTGGAAGACATGATCTGTATGCAATGAAAAAATCTGAACTATATTCACTAGGAGAAGAAATGCTCTGTAGTTTAATGGGCTCACTATGTCATATTTTTATGAAGTACCATCATAATTCTGACTACTGTTTCACCACAGAAACAAAACTATGTTCCCTTCCTCATTAGTACTTCTGAAATGCATTTGATTTAATTGTCATGAAGCAGGAATATTGGCATGTGGATACTCAGGGCGAAAATGTTGAAGTTTAGGTCTCCTAAAAGAGGGTTCAAATTATGCAAAACCTGTTCTTCACACACAGTCATGTTGATATTATTTAAAATACTTTCCCTTAACTGAAGTTTAAAATTTTAACGTTTTCACAGTGTGTGCGTGCAATTCAGCAAACTTAATATGCAAGAAATACTGCATAATCATAAAATTACCTCTTGGTAGGTAAATTCAAGTGGAAATTTGTAAAAATGTATGTGGACTTCTGCATTAGAATTACACCACACAAAATTATTTCAGTTCATCGAATTACATCCATTATAATGCTTTAAAGCATACAGATATTGATGTCAGTATAGAGAGAGAGATATAGACGATGCTATGAGAGCTTGTGTTCAGATATAATTTCTCAGTGAGGGAGGAAGAGTTACATGCAGTACTATAAGCAATGTAGATGGAGGAGTTAAAGAATACAGTGCACTTCTGATGATCTGACTTCAACGTTAACGGTGCCTCTGCAAATCCTCACATCACATTTTCTTCCCGAAGAGATAAATCGCTACTGATTATTATTGCCAAGGCAGACCCAAAGCTTAGAACGCAGTTTGAAAACTGACCGTCAATATTGCTTGGAAAAACTTCATAATAGAAATAAATTTGAAAATAGCTATTAACATTAATAATTTTACCTTTATTTTATTAGTGGTTCAGCAAATAATTGAACTATCCTTAAGCATTACAGAAGAGACTGGAAGAGAGGGAACATAATAAACCAGGTGGGTAGCCGTAGGTTTTTCCCTGGGGAAACGATACAAATATTAACAGTGAGTTTAACTTTACAAGACTCTGCCAATCCAACTGGCTGGATGTCACTTGGTTGTCAGAGCTTCTAATCTGAAATAATAAAATTAGATTTTGACTGTTGGCAAAGACAGAAAGAAGTAGCTCACATTGTGAATGGCAACTGGAAAATGTTTTCAACATTACTTTAGGAACCATCATCAAGTCCTCATAACTGCTCTGAAATTTGGCTTAGAATGCCAGATATGTATCTATGGGAGCAGGTGATGTCTACTAAGGAGGACAATATTTTCCAGATTATTATCAGTAGTAATTAGGTAAAGATAAAGGCAGGATGACGGAATGAGAGCATTACGATCTCTTTTCCAATCTCTGTTTAATATTAAGGATTTGTGCGATTTAAAATAAATTGTCTTGAAACCTATTTCCAAATGTTTAAATGAGGATTGAAGAGTAGAAGAGCTCCACAATTCCTTTCACCTATAAGTAAAAAAATGTAAAGATAGTATTTCATGTCTTATAGTGTTGCTATACTGTTCCCATGGAAAACATTTAGACTATACTATGAAAGAAGTAAAGTGTTAAAAAGAACAGCTAAATATTATTTTGGTTAAGAGATAAAATACAAGTGACATTCTAAGACTAACATATTAATTTTATTTTTATGGAAAATTGTCCCTAACCCTTCCAAATCCAGCAAAACATATCTTCATCATGAGCACTGATCATGCTCAATTAATTCTAGAAAAAAAGCCCCAAAAGAAATTTCGGTAGGATAAAACTTCTATTTGCCCTGAAAAGTACTACACAGTAGTTTTATTTTCAGCTAAGCAAACTAATCGGACACACTCAAACAAAAGATTTTGCAAGTGGTTGTTTGTTAAAGGGTTTATGAATCAAACTGATTTAAAGGCATGCAACTCCAAACAAGTAAAGCAACATAAGTGTCAGTTTAAGAGAGGCTCAAAATCACTTATATCTCATTTAAATTCCAAGAGGTAAGAGATATCCTTTGCACTTGAATTAAAGACATCCCAGAATGCCGCAAAGCTACATTTGAATAATATTAACACTTCGCACAACTTACTTTATATGGTAATATATTCCGTACAGTTGCTTTCCTGGTAGGCATTACATACCAAAGCAAGTACTTTTGAAAAGCTTGATAGGTTATAAATGATTTTTGAGTAAAAAATACTTCGTTTGAAAAGAGTTCAAAACAACAAGAAACTCAAAAACAAAACACAATAACAAGAAAAAAATGGGGTAAGATGATGTAGTTTCTGTTTCATGTTTCCTTCAACAGTTAAGATTATGAAATAAAAGAATGTCCCTAGCCAGTGGACCTAGAAGTATGTTAAAGAATGAAAGAACATAGAGATCCAAAATAAAAATATGATTTTATTTATCTTTACTTTTCAATGATAATTTAAGTAGCTTAGAACTGCATTGATTCAAAATCTTTACTTTTTAATTTGCTTTCAGCCAAGATAGAGGAACAGGAAACTGATCTATCCTCCCATCTGAAACACCAAATAACTGAACAAAATATACGAACAATGGTGTTCAGGGCACTAGACAGGTAATGAAGAAAGGGATCCCGAGAGGTGAGAATCAGACAAGCTGTGCCCTCTGACTGCCCCACGTCCCATTTATAGACCATGGTGCAAGGAGAACAAAGTGAAGTCTGATAGGAAACCTGAGTTGAGCAGATGGAACTGAAAGTCCAAGGCGTCCATGCTAGCAGGAGGAAGCATGGCAGAATAACAGCAACGAAAGGGTTACAGAGAGCTGCAGAGGGCACCCCTCAAGTCTTCAGCCAAGTACTGATCAGGATATGAAAGTGAGGAAACTACCCAAGACCTGGGAAAGACCCAGAGGGACGCAAATAAGGAGACGGTGCCCAGCTCACACAGGACTTGGAAAACCTCTTAATTCAAGGGGCATTGGGTAGAGTACTCAGTACTCAGAAGACTCTTGCCTTAGTGGTGAGAAATACTTAGCCCTACACCAAACATGCTCTGGTCTCACCTAACAAATCTTAACAGCAAGACCAAAAACATGAAATGGGTTCCAAGTAACTTAACTACATCCCCATAAAAGTTCAAGAATATGTACAGAAACACAAAAATATCCAGCACCTATCAAGGTGAAATTGACAATGTCTGACATCCATAATGGCTTGTAATGAAGGAAAAAATCCATCAACCCAAAGCAACCAAGAACTCATGCAGATGTTAGCATGAGCAGACAATGACATTAAGGCAATCATTATAACTGGATTTAATAAGTTCAAAACATTACCTAGAGATATGGGAAATATTTTTTTTAAAGTCAAGTTGAACTTATAGAGATGAAAAGTACAATGGCTGAGATGAAAAATATATTGAATAGGATTGAAGGCAGATTAGACATTGCAGAAGAAATGATTAGTGGATGTGAAGACAGAATAGAAACCATCCAAAATGAAACAGAAATAGAAAACATTTTAGAAATTAAAAAGCATCAGTGAGCTGTGCACACCTTCAAGGGGGCTTATATATGTGTAACTGGATTCCTCAAAGGAGATAAGGGAGAGGAAAAATATTTGAAGAAACATTAACCAGAAAATTCTTGAATTTTATAAAAACTGTAAACCTACAGACCCAAGAAGTTCAATGAACCCCAAGCACATGAAAAATGAAGAAAACTACGTAAAAGCACACCATAGTCCAATTTTTCAAAACCAGTGATAAAGAGAAAATCTTAAAAGCAACCAAAGAAAAGAGGTGAAAAGAATTCATGTTCAGGAGACCCACACTGTAATGAATATTAAAGGAAGTCCTTCAGGCAAAATAAAATTTGATCTACAAAAAGGAACAAAAAGCTCCAGACATGAGAATCACTTTGGGCACCAACTACATAAGCCAGTCTGATTTCTCAGTTGGAATGAGGACAAGAGCTGATTATAGTGAAGAGAGAAGTTCTCCAAGATTTGGATCGTTATAAATAAAGCTTTATTCATTTGAACATTTTTGTACACCAGTTTTTGTGAATTTAACACATAAATCCCCGAGGCTACAGAAAACCTGTCATTTGTGGTGAATTGTAAAAATGTTCTGCTCTGAATCTATAGTGACCGCAAGCTTCCTAGTAACAAAAGACTATCGCACATCTTGAAATTCCTCCTTTTAATCAACAATTGTGGGAATAGGATGCAAGGGACTAAGATGGGCCAAATCACACAGAAATGCAACTTCTTTCTCTAAGACTGCAACATCACACCTGGAGCTGGCACTCTGCCTCTTGTTTCTTTCCCCTGTGAAACCCCTCTCATTACTTATGTCCAGGTGGATATTCCCTTCAGGATTCTCTCTGTTGTAATATCCTGAACAAAGAACCCATTCACTTGCACAAACAAAACAAAACAAAATCTATACTCTTTCTAAAGTGAAAAATGATAGAATAAAAGAACCATTTGAATAAATTGTATAATAATTTAATATCTTCCTGTATATCATTCAATTAATTCTGAACAGTGAAATAACTTTAGCTAAGACAGTGGTTTTCCCAATTTCCTTACCACCTTGTGCAAATGTCTCAAGAGTGGACACTCTCTGTAATAACCATCCCACTGGATTCAACCTGCTTCCAATTTGAGTTTCACTGTCTAAATTCTGTGGGCACCGAACTTTCCTGGATCTCATTCCTTTTAACTCTAAAAAATACTACTGAGGATGATGCTCCTCTTCCACGAATCATCCTAATGATTGGTTAGTCTTTTAATTGTCCGTCCTTTAATCACTGTTCCGATGTGTCCACTGTTCCCTGGGAGGATCAACCACTCTCAGTGTTAGGGAGCACAAACAGTCTGATGACTCACAAATATGTATGTCCCCAAAGCTTCAGCTAAACATACACAACCACCTTCTGCACATCTTTAAAAGGATATTCCGCGGGCATATTACATTAACACGTCCAAAACCATATTCACCCCTGACGCTTGTTTCTTTGCTTCTTTTTGTTATTTGTGCTAATGTGTAGCACAAGCATTACCAAAGATTTTCTAGTTAGAAATTTCTTAGTCATTTATGGCTACTACCCAAATTCCCAACATAAAAACGTTCTGCTAGTTTTTACACTTAAATATATCTTGAAATCATCCACTTTTCTTTATACCACTTCCCTAGTTTGTCCCTTCAACATCTTTAATGTGGACTTCACAATGGTGTTGACAAATAAAAATGGCAAGCAACAGGATACATTGGAGAATATGAGGAAGCCATTTGGTATAAACCTAATTCGGCCTGACCTTGTCTTTCCAAAAGGGCCTGACCCTGGCCGTTGAGCATGCATTGTGTATCTGCTTTAGATATTCCCTATGGCAAGAACAAAGGCCCTTGAGATAAAGGTGCAACTTCCCTCCCCCTCCCAACGTTGGCATCTCCTTAAGGATTAAGCATCTTTCCTTAGGCTAGAAACTGATGGCTGCGCTCACCTGTGACCGCCCAGCTCGAGACAATAGACTTGCCTCCTGCTACACCCTCCGAGATAGCAGACCCACTACCTGCTGTGCCGACAGGGCAATCTTGTGACTATTGTGGGAGGGACATTTCAATCATATGTGAAACGTCCTGTTTGGGGGTATATAACCACTATGTATACCTCACTTCTTTGGTGCCCTTTCTTCCTTTGGGAAGAAAGGCCCTGGGCCATGGCCCTCAGATTTAAGCTCAGAATAAACTCACACAAATTTTCATTTATAGATTGGTTATGGATTATTTTCCTCAACAGTGTCCTAACTGGTTTGCCAGCCCCTTTTGCCACTTTGAACCAGTCTTCTGTACAACAACCTGAGTGATGTACCACGTCATCCTCTGAGTAAAATCTTTCAGTGACTCCCCATTGCCTAAGCTTCTTAGGTTCCTTAACCTCAGCTCGCACCAGTCTTTGATATCTTTTTATGAACCAACTTCCAGATAAATGTCTTTCTGCTTTTCTGGCACATCCTGCGGTATACGACCCTAATCTCTGTTCACTCGGAGCTCTGCTGCAATAGCAATAGTAGCCCTTTCTCTGCTTTGCAATCCCTCTCTTTAGTTCAAGTTTCACCTCACACAGTAAGCTCTTCTTCACTCTCCCCCATACTCTTCTCGTTGGTGAGCTGTGCTCATGGAACCTGGTGCATATCTGTTACTGCAATTATCACAGGATGCGATGTATGTGTTTAGATGTGTATATTTACCAATCTGAGGTAAACAATCATTTTCAAATATTCATACTCAGCAATGGCGCACAGTAGTAGCTCAAAAGTATTTATTGAACTGTTGCCTATGATAATAAATGATTATCCTGAAGGTGCTCAATAAATATTTATTTAATTGGTGTCTATGGCAATAAGAGATTATCCCGAAGGAAACATTAATATAACTATTCTCTTAAATACCTATCATATGTGTATTTGATTTAATAATTCTGTGTTGGTGAGGCAGTCATGTGGGAAGCAAGCCTATGTCTGAACATGAACTTTTTAGAAAGAAAGGCTCTCTCATGCCTATTAGGTGTGTACACTTTAATATTAAGGTTACTTTTATCAGCAATGCTTTGCAGTCGTGCCCTCCCAGTTTAACTTGGTTTAATGACATGTTGCCATAGATTCAATTTTCACAATTGTATTTTCCTTCATAGAAACAAAATGATTCCCAGAGATTATTTGAGTTGCTTTTAAGTATTTGTAGATAATCAGCTAGTCTTACTCCATTATTCTTTACCACTGTGAACAACTGTGTGCATTTTTATCATCCTGGTTAGTAGTGCAATTTCTATGTCAAAGCTATTAGAATTTTATAGAATTAGAGAATTTTATAGATTGGATTATGATTAAAGGACATTCCACCAATTAAAAACTAGTATAACTGGAGATGTCTGATTTTCCATGAAATGCATCCAAGAAATCACCAGCAGGAAAAAAGAAACCTCTCAACCTGAGTATGTAATATACATGTATTGCAGATAGTTATTAAAATCACTAAAACTACATTATTTTCTCCACTGAAATAGTTTCATGAAATATTGTCTCTAGCCATGATGGTCACTGTTATGATCATTAAAATTTCTATCAGATACTTGCAGCTACCTCTCTTAATTCAATACAAGCCTTACTTCTTTTTTAAATAAAAACAAAAATAACTTGTTTAAAGTTCTCTGACTTTGATAATCAAAGTGATAAATTATTAAAACAGCATTACCTTGAAGAGACACATTTTGCTAAAGTCTATAAAATTCCATCAAGTAAAATTCAAACAGATTGAGAATTGATTATCCTGCTTCCATTATTATAAGAACCTATGTTGTTTGTCTTCAGAGAACAAAATGAACCATGTGATTTTATAGAAATGGATTGCCTTTTCTCCAGGCAAATCATTTGAATTTCGATAGATTATTATTCAAACATATCAGTTGATAGATGTTAATTAATAAAGGAAAAGGGCATTTTCTCTTTTCTAAAACAGCTTTTAGAACTAAAGAGAAAATTATGTGATTTTGTGATGCTCATATCATAGAATTTCTAAATATTCATATTCTAATGTTTGTTCAAGGCCTGCCTTTTACATCACGCTCATGTGCAGGAATCTATGTGCAGAAAGGATTGTGCTTTTCTTACCTGAAATGAAGTAATTGGATATATATTAACATGAGCCTCATTCCATCGTTGTCCTTTATTCCCACTTGAAGACCACAGTGGATTCTCTATCGTTGTCTGCCCTTTCAATCGTAGATAAACATTTAAAACACCTGAAAATAACAATGAAAGTTTATTTTGTATATTTGCTTTTGCTTCAAATTTGCTTCTCCTTGATCACACACTTGTAAACTTTTAAAAATGAAACTTCGCAGAACACTCTAGTGTTCCCTCCTGGCCTCTGCTCTCATTTCCAATCTTGCTCTGACATTCCGCACGTGCGGCAGGCCTCCAAAGATAATGGAGTCCCAATCCTTAGAGCCTGTGAACGTTATCTTATATGACAAAGCAGGCTTTGCACAGGTGATTAAGTTAAGGATCTTGAGATGGGGAGATCATTCTGTACTTTCTGGGTGGGTCCTAAATGTAATCACATACATCTTTATAAGACGGAGGCAGGAGATTTGATACAGAAGAGAAGATGGTCATGTGAAAGAAAGAGAAGATGCTACACCGATGGTTTTGAAGATGGAGAAAGGAGCCACAAGCCACATATAGGCAGCCTCTAGAAGCTAGAAAAGGCAAGGAAATGGATTCTCCGTTAGAGCCTTCAAAAGGAACCAGTGCTGCTAACAACTTCATTTTAGCCCCAAATACTACTTCTGGATTTCTGTCCTCCGGAACTGCAAAGCAATATATTTGTGTTGTTTAAGCCACAAAGGTTGCAGTAACTTACCTGCTACAGTGGCAACAAGAAACTAAGATAGTATGTAATCATGTACTGACTGACCTGCTCTGTCCAACTCTACTGTGTTGTCTTATATTATCAATTAACATCTCTTTTGCAATTTACTTTTCACCTGTCTCATTTCTCTTCTAAAAGAATTACTTGAAGGTAAAATGAGCATAGCTTTGTCTTATGATTTGATATATCTCTCTCAACAGTTTCATGCCCTGCTCATAGTAATAATAGCATAGTGATAATATTAATACAATATATGTTGAACACTTAACTCCAGATAAGGAATTAATTCTCTCAACAATCTTGTGAAGTACCTGCTATTATCCCCATGTTATAGATAAGAAAACTTAGAGTGGTTAGGTAATTTGCCCTACATCATACGGTAAGAAAATAGCAGAGGCAGGACTCGAGCCTAGAGAGTTTCAAAGTCTGATATCTTAATCACGAGGCAATCAGTATTTTAATAGGTAAAATTTAAAAAATCAACTTTATTGAGGTGTAATTTACATGCAATTAAATTCTGTCACTTTAAGTATATTGGTCAATAACTTTTGATTGATATATACCACAGTGTAAGCACCACTCGATCAAAATAGAGAACATTTCCATCTCCCCAGAAAGCTCACTCGTCTTCCTTTGCAGTTAATCTTCACGGCCCCTGTTCCTATGCCCGGCAACCACTCATCTGACTTCTTTTACTGACTGATGATTTTTGCTTCTTCTGGAATTTCATATGTTTTTGTGTGTCTGGCTTCTTTCCCTCAGCATAATTTTTGTTACATTCAACTATGTTATTGTATTAGTCTTTTTAAATTTGGTATTTAGTTCATTTACATTCATTGTAGTTGTTGATACGTTTGGAATTAAGTATACCTTCTTGTTGTTTCCCACTTGTCCTTACTGTTTTTTATTCCTCTGTGGCTCCCCCTCTTCCTTCTTTTCATGTGACCAAATTTTCTTTTTTTCTTTTTAGATTTCAATTTATTTCCTCTACCTATTCTTGAATCTCTCTCTTTTTATTATGTTTTAGTGGTTATTCTAGGGCTAACAAAAGGCATTCATAACTTTTCAGAGTCTAATTATAGCTAATATTTTATTCTTTATACTCACAATTGATAAATGATAGCTCCTTCACATGTTCGACTATTACCCCTCCCCTTCTGTTTCAAACCAGATACTTCACATTCTGCGTCTCACTTCACAAAATTTGATAATCTTATGACAGCATAATTCACTTACCTGCACCCTTTGTATAGTCAATAGTAATTATATCTTTTACATTTGCTTAAATTATAAACCTCATCTTACAGCGCTATTATATTTGTATAATAAATATACAAATTTCTATATAAATACATTTTATATAAATTATACATATTATATATTTTTAATATAAATTTTTATTCATTTTATTTTATATAATTTTGTTTTTATAAATTATGAGAATTTTATATAAATTATTTTATATAAATATTTTATATAAATTATAAGAAAGAAAATCTAGTTTTAAACTTTTCCATTTATTTACCTTTTCTGATGGTCTTCATTTCTACCTCCAGATCTGACTTAGCATCTAGCACCATTTCCCTGTAACCTGAAGGACATCCTTTAGTACATTATGTAGCAATGATCTGCTGGAGACAAAATTCCTCAGATTTGTTTATATAAAAATATCTTCATTTCACTCATAGTTTTTTGAGATTCAGTATTCTACCAGAGTTTTCCCCCTGCACTTTAAAGGTGTTTTATTTTCTTGTGTACACCACTGTTTCTAATGTGAAGTCAGCCATCATTTTGTCTTTGTTCCTCTGTGTATAATATGTTTTTCTTTCTCCCTCAGGCTGCTTTTGAGAATTCCTCTTTTGCTTTGGTTTGCAGTAATTTGAGTAGAATGTGCCTAAATATGATTCTCTCTATATTTATATTTATATGGAGTTTGCTGAGCTTATTTTAGCTTTTCCTTTACTTTTACAAATATTTTTCTGCCTCATTATCTCTTTCCTCTACTTTCAGACTCCAATTATGCACATGTTCTGCAATTTGATATTCTTCCATGGGTTACTGAGGCTGTGTTCACTCTTCTTCAATCTTCCTCCTTTTTCTCAGATTGGAAAATTCTGTCCATCCTATTTTTTCTGCCTTCTCCAGTCCATTACTTAAGCACATCCAGTAGATTTTTAAATTTACTTTCATGTACTTTCCAGTATAACTCTTATTTGGTTCTTTTGCATAGTTTTACTTTTCCTGCTAGACTTCTCTATGTGTTTACTCATTAAGACCATATTTCCTTTGATTCTTTTAACACATTCTCTCTAATGTCATTGAACATATTTATACTACCTTCTTTAAAGCCTACCTGCTAAGTCCAATTTTCAGTCCTCTTCAGTTTAGTTTCTATGGATTGGTATTTACTTTTTCATTGATTGATCGATTTTACTTTTTTTATTGACTACGGATCACATTTCCTGTTTCTTCGTCTATCTGGTAATTTTCATTGAATAACGGGCTTTGTGGATATTACCTTATAGAGACTTCAGATCTGTAATGTTTCTCTGAAGGCAGTTTTGTTTTAGCGGACTGTGTAATAATGACTGATCATGCTGAACTCATATAGGCTTGGTTTTACACTATTGATGCAGATCTGTGAAACGCCCAAATTGTTGCCTTAGACTCTAATTTTGTGGGAATCAATCTCCAAATCTGTGTCTACTGTGGATCTTGTTGGGGTTTAGATTAAGGCTTTTTAAAGAAAGGGCTAGAAAGCACAGTTCTCCAGAGCATAATTCTAACTACCAACAGAGAGCTCTTTGGTTTTCTTCATGTAGCCAAGGGTTTTTATGACATCCCTTCACTAAGTCGGCTTAAACTTCAATATGCCCTATGGCTCCTCTCCAGGACTCTTTGACCTCTTTGTTCTGCTGTCAACTCCATAAAAGCTGCTATGTTGCTATAATCTGAGTCTTGGGTTTTCCTAGTCTTATGCAACTACAGCCCAGCCTCAGGCAAAGGCTCGTGGGGAACCCAATACAAACTTTGAGAGTCAATCTTGCACACCTCCCTTTCTATTACTCTGGCTCACAGATTCTAACTACTTCAGATGCCTAGTACTCTGATCTCCGCCTCCTGAGTTCAGTGGGACCTCCACTTTCTGCTTGAATTTCAGGGATCTGTGCCAAGGCCAGGAAATGGTCCTCAGGCAGAGAACCGGACTCCCAAGGAGATCAGCTCATTCGTTTCACTTTTTTTCATGGATCTCCGTCTTCCTTGCCTCCTGTCCATTTTCTTAAAACACTTACCTAATGTATTTTGATAATTTTAATAGTTGTTTATGGCAATAGGATTTATCTGGAAATAGTTATTACTCTATGGCTTCAAGACACCCTCATTTTGATATTTTTACAGGTAATCGTATGTTATTATTGCGATGTTTATACACATATATATCTCTCTCACGGATATCTTCCATATAATATACATATATTGGCTTATGTGAGTATAGCACATAAATAGTGGAAAGCAGAAAACATCACATAAAAACATCATTAAATTGATCATTCAGAGGCAGCTTCCTTAAAATTTGGGTGTATGTTCTTCAGTTGTTCTTTTAAGATGTATATTTACATATTTACTGTTGTATGGTATCAAGTAGTTTATCCAGATTTTTAGAGCAATTTTATTCAATTCTTCTTTATACAGAAGACCACATGTATTTATATTATACACAAATACTTAAATATGAGTACTCAAATTTTAAACTCAGTTACAAAAAACTGCATTCTTCACATCACAGCTGTCACTTACCAGCTGTATGACCTTGGCTTGGTCTCTTGCTGCAATGCAATGCAAGTTCTTCCATGTTTTTAAAATTACCAGTAGATGCTTCAATAAATGTGAGATGCTAATGTAAACAGATGGCAGTGAATGAATTGCCATTTTATATGGAAGTCTTATTTCTCTTGGGTCACATGACCTGTTATTTTGATTGAAGTGACAGGAACCAATCTTGTCATCAAATCAATATACGGAAATTTTTGTTAAATATTAATAAAATAATACTTTTTTTAGACGTATTAGTTGTACTTAGGGTATAATGTGGACTATATGCCTTCCAGAATTTACTTAAAGTAATAAATACATGCTTTAATGAAACATATTAATACATATGACTTACCATTATTGTATCAATAATGATAGGTTATTATATCAATATTGAATATATTTTTTTCTCGGGGAATATGCTTTGCCTGTGATCAAGTTTACATTTTTAAATTAACATTTTCTTTTTATATACATAATATAAATTTACATTTGAATTATTTCAATTTATATTTATTGAATGTATACCATGTGAAAAATATTTGTCCTGGGTCTAAAGAAGCCAGGTCTGAATTATTCCAGATTTTGAATTTACTTTTGAATAGATTATATGAGCTATATTCAATTGTGGCTATATTTTATTTTAAAAGGTAGGTATTACTTATTTTATAAGAAAAAGACACTAGAAGAATAACTGACCAAAATAAATTCTTTATAATATAATTTAAATGTCTTATTCTTATGTACATAGTATTAATTATATTCCATTATTCAAGTCAATGAATACAAACTATTGATTCACTGGTCTATTTCAGAGATGATGACAAAAGTAATATTAATAAATAAATGATTTTGAAACATTTCTTTTCACGCAGGTTTCCAGTTTTTAAGTTTACAAAAGAGAATTCAGTGCCAAAGTTATATAAACTTATGTTCAAGTCATTTTGGTCAACAAAACTAGAACCTGTGAAACAGAATAAAGTGACTCAAGACAAGTTCTATTCAGCAAAGCTGACTGAGCACAGCATTCCAGTGTTAGAGCAAGAAAATTCCAAAGTCAATATGATAGATTGTGTTAATGCTCCGTAAAAGTAATTTTAAATCCTCAGAGGCATTGTGTTTATGCAATAGTAGACACCAGATATCAGCAGGTATGAATTTAACCATCCCCAAGGATTTTCAAATGCTATGTGGTCCCGTGACAGAAGTCTGAAGTTGCTGAGCAAACCTCACTGTCTTTTGCTTCCCCTTGGTTTCCTAACTCTCATCTTCCATCACCACTCCTCGAGAGCCAGGTGCTGGCGCAGAGAGGACTTCGCTCATCTCACGCTTAGGGATCTCAGTCAGAAACGCCAAATGACCCAAGGGCTGCGTTGGCTCATGAGCAGTGACCAAGTTTTGGGGTTATTCATGGCATTATGCAACGGCACGATTCTTATAGTAATCTTACATCCTATAAATTACTGTGTAAATTATAATTTGCATAAATATCATTTATAATTACTATTATCTAGTTTTTCTTTTAAGAAGTCCTTAACATAATTTTATTTCTAACTATTTTATTATAAATATGTATTTTATATATTTTAGGTGAATAATTTAAATATATGTCCTAAAATATGCATACATATTTCCTAGAGATACTTGAAATTACCAAGTTCATATAAATTAATTTGTAACTTGGTTTACTCCAAGGCCTGGGGGTCACTTGCATGTAAATCACATTTTTATCCTAATCAGTATACAGGCTCATTAATTTGAGTTTCACATTTCAAGAAAGATAAGGATGTGCCAAAATCATCTAGCTCCAGGCAAGAGCTATGTCTATTGATAGGTAATTGTTAGCATCATTTGTATTATACACACAGACAAAATGGGAAATTATAAAATCATTATTTTCTGCTTGAATAGAAATGGCTGCATGCATCCATTGTTATTATTGTTTCAATATATAATTAGAATGGTATCTTAAAAAATGTCAATTCATTTTCTTCAGTCATTACCATGCCTTCTTGTATCCAGCTGAATCTCTACATCAGTGGCCAATAAATTTTCCTGAAACACAGCTTTCATCAGGCTTTGTTTCTCTGATATGTGTAGATCTTACGTAGATGTCATCACTGTCGGTGCTGCCACCCTCCCCACTAGCCCTAAGAAGAGCATTCTCCACCCTCACACCGCGGCTCCTTCTCACACTCTCTCACATGCTCTAACCTTGGCCTTCTGCTTACCGCTTACCTCTTTTGGAAGATGGATTTTGTTTCTTCTCTTCCACGGAAACTTTAACTTTGCTGTTCTCCGTGTTCTCTCCCTTGTTCACCCAGAGCATGGGCCTGTCACTCATTGTGATGTATATGACTTTCTGACTTTTATTTTATTCAGTAATTTATTACCCCAAAGAGATGAAAAATTATTTGATGGCTAAGAATCTTTTACCATAATTCTCTTCTGTCCTCTATAGAGCCCTGATCACCATGAGGCACAAAGCGTGTGCCATTCATCCTATCGAACGGAACTGAGTGAACTCAAGACCTAAAGGCAAAAATGTTCATCACAAGAAATCTATACTTGCAATGAAGTTAGTTTAAAAAGTTGGCACCCTGGGCGAGAAACAAAGCAGTTCACTTATTTGCTTACCATTAATTCAATTAATGGAATTACATTATTAATTACACTGTAAATGAGATGTGTATTTGCAACAGTAGACTTTCTCAGTCATAACGTTAATTTTTTTCAAACATCCTAGCTTCTACTGTCCATTGTCTGAGGCACCATCATCAATGAGCAATTGAATAGGGGGAAACTAAATGTAAGCGTAGTTGGCGGTTCACAACCAGAGACGTACAAAGTAAACACGACGCACCAGGTATTACACATGGTCTTAGTGCAGGGTCTGTGACAAGCATCTGTAACAATATTTTGATTATAAATGATAATAAATCATGGCTGGATTCTATCTACCCCCCCATTTAAAAATGTGTCTTACTTTTAATTATTGGAGGAACCTCCATCCTGTTTTCCACAGTGGCTGCATCAATGTACATTGCCACCAACAGTGCATGAGGGTTCCCTTTTCTCTACATTCTCTCCAACATTTGTTATTTGTTCTCTTTTTGATAATAGTCATTCTGTCAGGTGTAAGGGGATGTCTCATGGTGACTTTGATTTGGATTTCCCTGAGGATTAGTGATGTTGAGCATCTTTTTATGTACCTGTTTGCCATCTGTATGTCTTCTTTGGAAAAATGTCTATTCAGATCCTCTGCTCATTTTTTAATTGGATTATTTGTTTGTTTGACATTAAGTTGTATGAGTTCTTTACATATTTTGGATATTAACCCCTTATTAGAGATATCATTTGAAGATATATTCTCTCATTCAGTAGGTTGCCTTTATGTTTTGTTGATGGTTTCCTTTACTGTGCAAAAGTTTTTTGGTTGATGTAGTCCCATTATCTTATTTTTGCTTTTGTTTCCTTTGCCTGAGGAGACACAGCCAAAAAAATCTTCTGAATTAAAAACAAAAACACTAGTTTAAAAAGATATAAACCTAGAGATTAGCAACAGTAGGAAGCCACTACTGCCCTTAGTCTGGGGACAAAGAGAAGAAGCCCCACCTGAGACCTGAGTCCCCCTCCACCTGACAGAAGCTAGAACCGTCTCAGGTCTGTCTGGTAGGAGCTGGAGCCTCAGGGAGGTGCAGCTGCTCCCAGACATGCCACCTAAGACTGTGCGGGAGGAGAGCAATGCCCTGTCTCCTCCCCTCCTAACCCTCCAATCTCTCATCACTTAGCTGCATCCAATGGAAAGGCAATTCTCAGGGGAGCCTGAGAAACACATTCTGCAGAGGCAAAATACTGAGCTGAGAAGGGGCAGGGTGAGGAATGGATCTTCAGGCAACAGGTAGAGGACTGACACAGACTTAGAAAATAAATAAATCAATCAAAGATACACACACTCCTATGTTCATTGCAGCATTATTTACAATAGCCAAGATATGGAAGCAACCTAAGTGTCAATGGGTAGAAAAATAGAAGGTGTGATGTATGTATACAATGAAATATTACTCAGCCATAAAAAAGAATGAAATTCTCTCATTTGTGACAACATGGATGGATCTAGAGGGTATTATGCTAAGTGAAATAAGCCAGACAAAGAATACCATAGGATTTCACTTACACGTAAAATCTAAAAAACCAAACAAATGAACCAAAAAACCAAAATAGAAACAGACTCATAGATACAGAGAACAGATTGGTGGTCATGAGAGGGAGGCAGGAAGGGTGAAACAGGTGAAGGAGATAAGAGGTACAAACTTCCAGTCATAAAATAAATAAGTCATGGAGACGTAACGTACAACACAGGGAATATAGTCAACAATATTGTAATAACTTTATATGATGACAGACAGTTATTAGTCTTATCAGGTTAATCAATCTGTGGAAATAAATGTTGAATCACTATGTTATACACCTGAAACTAAAAAAAAAAAAAAAAACCTCTTAATTTAACAAAGCAGTTCACTGAATGAATGTCTTCCACTTACTGCATTATTTCCATATTGATGACACTGGTGTTATCAGTCTTAAATGCAAACAGAACTTCAGTGAGAGCACTGACTAATTCCTAACAGGAGAGTGGCTTAATACCAACTACTGTCAAACAGCACACGGTTCGGTAGCTATTCTCTAATATCTAAATGCAGAACACTGAACAACCTCATCTATGCCCTCAGCCACCTGGGAGCTGTCTCTTGCAAGGAATGCAATTCTGAGAATTTATCAGAACGCAAGTATCTCAAAATTACGTATTTATTCTGCTGAGACTCTTTCTGCAGTCAGTGTAGTCAAGGCCCTAAAACAATGGCACCTCATCTTACGAATTTTTTCAGGCTCAAACTGTCTCTCATGTGATGTCTAACTGCAAGGAAAAGATATGTCAGCGGATTTCCTATTTTAAGGACCATATTTGAGATATAAGAAAGAATCTTGATTTTTGAAAACTCTAATCAGAAGAAATATGATCTTTGACCAAAATGAGAATAAAAATCAGACTCCTAAAACCATGCAGAAGATTATCAACTTCGCCTTCTCCATGTCTTATATAAAAACATTGAAGTCCCCAGTTTAAAATCTTTGAATGCCAGCACCGAGAAACCTTTAATCCAACTCTTGCTAAAGGAAAACCTGAGACATCTTATTTAGAGAAACCTAATTAGAGGTGAATTTGATTCATTAAATTCTATTTCAACATTTTGTTAGATCATCATGGACCATAATATTTCAGCTCAAAACATAAGTTTTATTCTCTAATGTGTTATGGTCTGTCAATATATAAAATTTTTATTTGATTATGTTTTATATCTTTCTAAAGTACTAAGTGAAGATATTGCTAAGAGTGTAGCAGTATCTATGTTGCTTATAGATACAAAGAGAACTTTTATACAGTACTAAGAGTACTTTTCTAAAGATAAATTTCCCTCTGAATTAATTAAGAAATAGGCAACACTTTTGCTTTCCTCTACGATTTAGCTGCCAGGGCACCTAGATTCAAATTCAAGCTAAGTCAATGATTTAACTTCTATTTTTTTCCCCATCCTATCCTAAAAGGTTTTGATGAAACTACCTTCTGTTTCCCACCTAAACTGCATATTTTCACTTCCCCTTGTTTTGTTACTCTTCCAGTACATTCAGCAGTTAAAGAATCTAGTCTGGATTATTTCTTTAAATCTATTGAGCATTTGCTCTTCCAGAGGATAAAATATAAATAAATCATGATTACTGCCCACAGCCTAGCCGGGGTGAGGGTGACAAACATTAGGACCGAGATGTGCAGTAGCTGCTATAGGAACTGAAGGAGCAGAGCGGATGGGGAAGAATTTCAGCGATGTCCTTGACTTGGATTTTGAAGGAAGAGTATGCGTTACCTAGATGATTAAAGAGGAGAAATACTGACTCTATCATATGATTTAAAAACTATTCATTCACTTAATAAATATTTATGGAGTGGTCAGATAAACATTTACCTCTGCAGGGTACCATGTGATGGGGAGAAACATTGTGTCTGTTCATCTCAAGCATGCAGTCAGCAGGACCAAGGATACAGCCTACGAAGAGGCCCCAGATACAACACAGCTCGAGCTGGGGAATCTCGTGTATGGCTGGAATAAACTATGGAGCTGCCCCAAGGAGATGCCAGAAAGGCCTATATCCTTGAGGTCGCTATGTTACTAGTTGTAGAGAATAATCTTTACCCCCAGAAACTATGGGCCAAAGAGATACCAGGGAAATCAATTACCAGGCTAATTCAGTACTGTACGTGAGACATGGCAGGGAGGCAAACTGAGCATCATATTCTAAAATGCAGTTCAAAACGCACAGGACTGTGACCTGATCACCAGCCTCTCCACCTCTCTCTATCTGGTTGAGCAGTATCTGCTGCCGTCCACACTTTTTGAAAACGGCTTCCTCTTTCAAAACACAACCTTTTCATTTATCTTACAGAGAAAATAGAGACTGGCAGGAAGGCAAATTTCATGTCTGTTTGCTGATCTGGCATCTAGGAATGCATCGGAAGCCACACTTTTACTTATTTTCTTCCCACCTCAGTGGAAGTGACATTGGTTCTCCTCTTCAAGGCTAATTCATGACCCCAGCTCCAAATTCCCATCTTTTCAGGAAACTTCCTTCCCTTTTATTTTTGTGTCTCTAAACTTACCCTTTCTATTATCTCTTTTTCCTCTTAAAATAGGCCCTTCTCCAGCCCCACTTCTCTCTACTTATCACTCCTTCCTCACCCTCCAGATTCATGAGAATAGACTTCGTTAACAAACCCCTTCTCCTTGCCTCCCATGTGTTCCATAGTGAAATTAGCTTTCTAGAGCCTCAACTTCAGTGAGCCATTCTTACCAAGTTCCATAAACGTATTCCTAAGTGATTTTGTATTGTTATCTTTAATTTCCTAGTATGATATGATGCTTATATCTCACGTTCTTCTTTCTAGAAATGAAGTACCTGTTTTACTGATCTAGCAATAAATGAAGTACCTATTTTACTGAGCTTTTGTCATATTCAGCGACCTCATATGAGATTCGATTTCTTTGCAAGAACATTAGAAATTCAGTTGGTTAGTCAAAAGTCAAAATGCCTACCAGTAGCTAAAGGATTGCTGAAATCATCTTATATTATTGCCAATAGCCAGATATTGTATCATGTACATAAACATCAACGGTGAGTTTAAAGTTAACACATTGTAGCCTTCGTTTAGTTTTTTCTTCAATCAATTTTGATGAAACCTTGAACTTACAAGAAATTGTACCAGTGTGGCAGACAACCCCTAAGACGCCTCCCAATGATTTCAACCTCCTGTTTTCCTTGCCTTGAGTGTGGGTTGGAATCATCAACTCAATTATAATAAAGAGACTAAGGCAGAAGTTCTGGGAGGTCACTTCGGAGATGAGGTTACCTAAAGCCTTGGGCATGTGTTTGCTCTCTCTGGGGAACTGCTTGCTTTGGAGGAAGCGTGTTGCCATGCCATGAAACAGTCCTATAGAGATGTCCACATGTGAGGAATTGAGAAAGGTCTCCGGCTAACAGCCACTAGGAAATCAATATCTTTGCCCAACCCCTGTGAGGGAGTGAGGCCTGGCAAAAACTTAGTGAGTGGGCTTAGAAGTATATCCTCCCCAACGGAGTTCTCAAATTAGACTGCGGTCCTGCCTGACAGCCTGTCTGCAACCTCATGAGAGCTTGAGCTACAGGCACCCAGCTAAGCCATACCCATCTTCCTGATCCACAGAAACGGTGACATAACAAATGGTCATTGTATTAAGTCACAAAATTTGGGGGAAATTTCTTACACAGCAATAGATAAGTAATGTAACATATTTGACTTTGTTTCAAAGAGGAATCTCCTTTCTAAGTAATGTATAACTGATCACCCATTTTTGTACTATTAAAAAATTATGACGCTTCTCAATGATACATTGCCTGTTAGTCACAGCTAAAATAGCAAGGATTATTTATGGTTACCCAAGAATAGTAACTGCAATTAAGCTATTAGAAATCCAGGACAAATCATTTTTGAATCTGGGTTTCCAAAAGAATGAATAAAACTGAGAATGTAATTTGTAAAACCAGTGACTATAGATGCCCCCCAGGTTTATAGATGAATGAGTGTCTTAGAATAATATTTGCAAAGATGGAAGGTTTCAGCTACAGGCAGCATCTCCCTAATGAGGCAGCTCATCTCGTCCTAATTGATTAGTCAATGTCCGGAACAGATATTTTGCCTAGATTTTAGTGCAACATGATCGTACCCTGCTGAGAGGGACACAAGTGACAGACCTGACGCCTACAACCTTCAACCATCTGATGAAGCAGAAAAATGGCACAGGTATCAATGTGGCAAATGTATGAGAACATGGAAGAAATGGAGAACTGCCTTCTCTCTGAAATAATCAGAATAAAACTAGCAGAGTTCATCTGGACACCCATGGACAACAAAGAGGATATGAAAAACAAGTGCAAAGTTAAAAGTGTGTTAAAATTATCTCGGGACTCAACGCAAACACGAAGAAATTTTGAGAGGGAGACTCATAAATAAGGTAGATACAAATTTCCTCGATAAAGTAATTCAAAATATTGATAGAATTATTTATTTAAAAAGCAACTAAAAATGTGCCTGTTGCAAGGTAAATTTGAAGAAGAGAAAGAAAGTCCATGAAATATATTCAAACTACAGAGTAAGTTAAATACACCCGATCCACTAAAGGGAAGAACTGGAGTTGAGCTAACCCCACCTTTGTAGGAAGATAGTGATCTCGTGCAAATAGGACAGCTGGCAATCGCGTGGAGGCTGAATTCCTTTCATAGTGTAGGCCTCAGTGAGGATGTGACTATGCTCACTTTCCAACTGCTTTTCCAGTCTCTCTTCTGTTTCTCAATGACTTTAGCCAGCCTGATAGGATTTATCTTCCCAAATCAAAAATCTTATGCCTATTGTCTGCACAAAATCTGTAATAACTTCCCCCGACTATTAAATAGCTAAGCTTTCCTGACATTCCAATAATTCTCCCTGTGGAGCGGTGAAGCAGGCGGACACTGCATCCAGCTTCCCAGAGTGGTATCATGGCTTCAGTACTTATCAGCTACGATATGGTGACAATTAAAGTTCTCTGTATTTCAATTTCCTTATCAATGAAACAGGATAAGGATCTTAATTAGCACAAATCTTTATTGTGAAAATTAAGAGGAATAATCTGTGATGCATTAGGAGCAGTGTCTTGGTCCAAGATGAGTACTCCAGAAACATTAGCTATTACTTTATTATTGCTGTTACCGCTGCTATTTGAGATTCAAAGTCACTTAAGATTATGAATGTCTACCATGTGACGGAGGATTTTCTAAGGGTTATCTCGTTTATCTCGAACTACAAATTTCCAAAATAGGAGTTGTTTCTCTTTGACAGATGAAGAGACCAAGATGCAGACATTTTAAGTGACGTCTCTAAACTCTTCCAGTGACTGACTGCTACGTTAAGCTCCCGCCCAGGTTGCCTGACTTCACATTGAGGGCATTTGTAACGCACAAGAGCTATCCTTCCAGGCTCGTCCCCTGTTGCCCCACTTTGAAGAACACTTAACAGTGTGGCTGTTAAGTATGAATACCAGCATCACCACTTTCTTGCAATTCATACAAACTCTCTGTGGTTCAGCTTTCTCCACCGTAAAGACAAATAGTGGATACTCATTTTTATCAACTTGTTATGAGGATTACTTCATTTAAATAGTACAGTAGCTGGCATATATCTCGTGCACAATTTTATTAGTTTATGTCAATGTATTTATATTTTTAGTTTTATTAATTTATGTCAAGACACAATGTCATCTTAACTTCCTGCGTTTTGCTTCCTCATGACCAGGGCCTTAAACCTCCCTGTGTTCACCTCTGTCTATTGAAAATGTACCTCCCTTCGTAGAGAAATGTTTTCCTTTGTTCTAAAGCACTGCCCTATTCTTCAATGGGGTACAGATCCATAACCTCTCATGCAAGCTTTCTGGGGCTAGATATGCTTCACCATTCACAACTTTGTCTTATTTTAGAAAGTCAAAATAGCCTATATCTTGTATATTATGTGACATCCCCGAAAGGATCTGGTACAGGATCCCATAATTAAATGTAGTAACATTTCTGCTGCAAATAGTACAAAAATATTCACACTCATTTGGTTACATACAGACTATAAATAGGCTCATATCAGTTCAAGTCTTATAGTCTAACACACGTAGATGAGTCAGCACGTGCTGCCAAATAATTAAATTAAAAAAATTTGTGTTTGGTTTTTTTGATTTTAGATTTTCTCATAAAGAATTATAGACCCATATGATCAGTTTTGCTACGTTCTTTCTCTAGATTATGTGGTATTCTGCGAGCTGGCGTCTTTACTCATCTCAGCCTCCATCACTGTGCAAGGGCTCTAAGGGCAGGAGTGTGTCTTTACCTTTGCATCTTCTTCAGGACCAAGGATGTTCTTAAATCCTGCTAGGCGTGTTAGGCATATTTCATAAACAAGAAAATATCACACCAGTGTTCCAAATGTGTAGATGGTGCTAAAAGCACTCATCCGCCAAATACGACAATACTCCTTTTCATGATCATTGATACACACTGAGTCATTATTCAGATTTCTTTGGAAAGAAGCAGCCTAAATTATTCTGATATTAATTCCACAAGATCTCAAAATAACTAAACCCATTGGCGGTCTACGTGATTCGAATTCCAGAGGAGGCAGGTAATGCTCCAAAATTTCAAATTCTAATCTTAATTTGGGAAATTAGGATACCATGGGGGAACATTCTTAGCATCTTATTTTGCAATTTTCAGGCAAGTAATTTAAAAGTCAATGATGGTATCCTTTGACTAAAACAGATTTCACGGTGTTGTTTGGAACCTTTTCTCTTTAGTTATGATTTACTTTAGAAGAAACAGAGTAATTCTTGCCATCTCACCTATATGTTGTCCATACATGTGATAAAAGAAGCTGAAACAATATGCAGTGTTCGTGGGTCCATATGGGTTTTTGGGAGCTATGCTGAAAACAGGGCTGAGAAGTCGAGCCTTTTCACCTTCTAATCTGGGCCGAGACGTCTCAATGTACATATAAAAACCTTTAAAAAGACAAAATACAATGTTTAAACACATTTTTATTAGGGATGACATGAAATTTGAAATTACTCAGAAGTTTTGGAATTTTCATATGATGTAAAAATTGACAGGAGGGTTTGCACCTCATCTATAAAATCTGTATATGGATAATAATATAAAAAGTAAATGATCTATATAATTAAAGATAAATTGTTTAAAATATATAAAAGCTTCAGACAAAATTGGAATTTTAGACTTGAAATATCAAAAAAAATTCCTAATCTCTCAACTATGTATTTCAACGAGTTCTGAGGGAAAATTAATGTCTACAAACTTTGAAAAATCTGAATTATTGATACTGTACATAGAAAATTTAATGTTTTATTCCACCAACTTCAAATCTGTAGCTAAGTACACTCTTGCATTTCATACTAAGGGCGTTTCTCAAAGGCCAAGGCTGGAGTACGATTGTTATGAACACACCGTGTCAGACCCTCCTACCTTCTTTGGAGCCGCTACGATCAGCGTTAGGTCCGGTGTTTGGAGTGTATTTTGTATTTCTTGTTGCAGTACTTTGCTTTGTCCAGTCAAAATTATCTGTATCATCTTGGGTGAACAAACAAATGTTACCATCTTCAAATCCACAGTGAAATTCTCCTGTTAACAAATTTTAATGAATGTGATTAATATTAATTAAATGAATACAAACATCACAATATTCTTATAAGAAAAACTTAAAATGTAGCACAGCAATAATAATGCGAGATTGCAATAATGGCACCAGAGCCATGATGGTGCATGTGATTGCGACCAAACGTAAAATGATTTCAACTTTAATGAAAAAGAGAAATACTCTTGATATAGAAATCAGTCTCTTATTTGAGAATTTAAACCCAAACCATTTTCCTCTGAAATATCTGGATAACTGAAATTAAAGAATATAATTCACGCTTGAATTATGGCCCAAGTTTCCCAACTTTCATTTTTCAAGTACAGGGAAAATCCAAGCAACACTGCCAATCAGAAGACGATCTTTTACTTTACCTGAGAGCACCTTAAAGCTGTCACCGTGAGGTCATAAATGCTCACACCATGTCTGGAGACGCTTCCGCATACACACATTTGCACAAATGAAATTACTTAGGGGAAGATGATGGCAAAGTACTGTAAAAAGTAGTCATCTAGTATACTTTATTTGAATGTGAATTTGTCAAATGCTTGAACTTTACTAGAAGTGAAGTAATGGAGAGAAGTCATGAAGACCCTGTGAAAGGACTGGGATTTCAGGGATGCCTGACATACGCTGAGTTCAGATCCAACAACCAGCCCAGAGAGAGCTGTCTTCAACTGTCCCTGGGATGAGGGAGGGAGTAATGTTTCTAGGCATCAAAGGGTTTTCTTGCTGAAATGCACCCTGCTTGAAATATAGGAGTAAATAAAGGGGATGATAATGTCCATTGGACAAAAGATTAAAATTATCCTTAATTGACAAAAATTAAACATAGTTTCTATTATTTCATTCAAACCCAGAACAACTCTTTTAAATTACAGTAATACTGACTCATGAAGCTCACAGAGGAGAAAACTTGGGCTAAGCTCAGCTAGTAAATAATAAAGTCCACACTGAGTATAGATTCCGTGCAATTCACAGAGAAGAAATCATCTAAAGAACAGAGACTCTCAGTTGTCTCCTTTCCCCTTGCAGTGGGTCAGACTTATCAGATATTCTTGGGAGTAGAGGCCTAGAAGTTGAGCTCATGCCCTTGAATTAATCTGTGTGCTTCTTTACATGAACAATGAACTCCCCAAAAAGGGAATTAAGAAAACTATCCCATTTAAAATAGCACCGAAAAGAATAAAATAGGAATAAACTTAACCAAAGAGATGAAAGACTTGTACATTGAAAACTACAAAACATTAATGAAAGAAATTAAAGAAGACACAAATAAATGGAAAGGCATCATGTGTTCTTGGACTGAAGGAATTAATATTGGTAAAATGTCCGTACTACCCAAAGTGATCTATAGATTCAATGGAATCCCTATGAGAATACCAATGGTATTTTTTGGTTTTTTTGAGGAAGATTAGCCCTGAGCTAACTACTGCCAATCCTCCTCTTTTTGCTGAGGAAGACTGGCCCTGAGCTAACATCCATGCCCATCTTCCTCTACTTTATGCATGGGATGCCTACCACAGCATGGTTTTTGCCAAGTGGTGCCATGCCCACACCCGGGATCAGAACCAGCGAACCCTGGGCTACCGAGAAGCGGAACATGCACACTTAACCACTGCGCCACCGGGCTGGCCCCACCAATGGTATTTTTTTACAGAAGTAGAAAAAAAATTCCTAAAATTTATATGGAACTACAAAAGACCTCGAATGGCCAATACAATTATGGGCAAGGAGAACAAAAGTGGAGGCATCCCACTTACTGATTTTAAAATATATTACAAAGCTACAGTAATCAAAAGGGTATGGTACTTATACATTGTTGGTGGAAATGTAAACTGGTACAGCTATTGTGGAAAATGGTATGGAAGTTCCTAAAAAATCTAAATATAGAACTACCACATGACCCAGGCACCCCTCTTATGAATGTAGACCCAAAAGAAATAAAATCAGTACTTCAAAAAGATATGTGCATGCTCATATCTACTGAAGCATTATTTACAATAACCAAGACATGGAAACAATGTAAGTGCTGACTGACGGATGAATGGATAAATAAATTGTGGCAGATATATAAGGGGATATTAAGCCTTAAAAACGATTATCCTGCCATTTGCAGCAACATGGATAAACCTGGAAGAACTTATACTAAGTGAAATAAGGCAGACCCAGAAAGAAAATGAAAACGCATGCTATCACTTACATGTGGAATTTAAAAAATAGTCAAATACGTAGAAGCAGAGAGTAGAATAGGGTTATTCTATTAGGGCAGGCAGGTGGGGGAACGAGAAGCTGCTGGTCACAGGGTACAAAGTTGCAGCTATGGAGGATGAATAAGTCTAGAGATGATGACTATAGTTAATAATACTGTATCAAATACTAAAAATTTGCTGACAGTATATTTCAGGTCCTCTCATCACACACATATATGGTAACTACGTATAGAGTTCAAATGATAATTACCTTGATTGTAGTAATCATTTCACTATGTGTATATACATACATATATCAAATAATCATGTTGTATACCTTAAAAATATTCAATTTTCATTTTAAAAAAGGAAAAGAGGATGGTACTGGCATAAAAACATATAGACAAATGGGACAGAGTAGAGACCCTAGAAATAATGCCATGCACATACAGTTAAGTGATCTTTAATAAAGCAGCCAAAAACACACAATGGGGAAAGATAAGTCTCTTCAACAAACGTTGTTGGGAAAACAGGATATCTACATGCAAGAGAATCAATGTGGACCCTTATCTTACACAATATATAAAAATCAACTCAAAATAGCTTAAAGACTTAAACGTAAGACCTGAAACTATAAAACTCTCAGAAGAAAACACAGGGAAAAGCTTCATGACATTGGTCTTGGCAATGATTTTTTGCATATGACACCAAAAGCACAAGCAGCAAAAGCAAAAACAGACAAGTGGGAGTATATTGTACTAAAAAGCTTCCGCACAGCAAACAAGTGACAGAGTGAAAAGGCAAACTACAGAATGGGAAAAAATATTTGCAAAACATAATATGATAAAAGGTTAATATCCAAAATATATAAGGAATTCCTGCAACTCAAAGCAGAAAAATAAATAATCTGATTAAAAATAGGCAAAGGGGCCAGCCCAGTGGTGTAATGGTTAAGTTTGTGTGCTCCACTTCACGGGTTCAGATCCCAAGCGCAGACCTATGCCAGTCATTAGCCATGCTGTGGTGGCATCCTCCATACAAAATAGAGGAAGACTGGAACAGACGTTAGCTCAGGGCCAATCTTCCACACCACAAAATAAAAAGGGCAAAGGATTTAAATAGACATTTCCTGAAAAATACATACGGCTATGTGAAAATGTGCTCAACATCACTAATTATTGGGGAAATGCAAATCAAAATCACTATGAGATATTACTTCACATCTGTTAGGATGGCTATTATCAAAAAAACAAAAAATAACGAGTTTTGCTGAGGATGTGGACAAATTGGAATCCTTGTACACTGTTGGTGGGAATGTAAGATGGCACAGCCACTAAGGAAAACAGTACAGAGGGTCCTCAAAAATTAAAAATAGAACTACCATATGATCCAGTAATTCTACTTCCAGGTATTTATCCAAAAGAATTGAAAGCATTATCCCAAAGAGATATTAGCACTCCCATGTTCATTGCAGCATTATTCACAATAGTTTAGATATATAAACTCTAAATATCCATTAATAGATAAACGGATAAATAAAATGTGGTATACACATATAATGAAATATTACTCAGCCTTAACAAAGGAAATCCTTCCATATATGACAATATTTATGAATCTGGAGGATGTTATACTAAGTAAAATAAGCCAGTTATACAAGGACAAATATGGCATGATTACCCATATTTCAGGCATCTAAAATATCCAAACACAGAGAAGCAGAGAGTAGAATGATGTTTGTTAGGCGCTGTGGGGAGACGGAAATAGGGAGATGCTGATCAAAGGATATAAACTTCCAATTATGCAAGATGAGTCAGTTCTGGAGACCTGCTGTACAACATCATGCCTGTAGTTAACAATAGTGTATTGTATGCTTAAAAAGTTGTTAAGAAAGTAGATCTCATGTTAAGTGTTCTTATCGAGATAAATAATAGAAAGAGAGAAGAAGAAAAGAAGGAAGGAAGGAGGGAGGGAAAAAACCATTGGCATTTACAAATAAAAATAAAATAGAGGCTTTTCCCTTTGAATGTAAGGGAAAATTTTGGATACGCCTAAAATTTTTCATAATTTGGGTTAATTTATATATTATATTAAGTTGTTTACAATACATTTGAAAAAGGTATAAGATGACAGTAATTCGCGTTGGACAAAGACGTCTAAGTAATCTCAGCAGTCCTTCATCACCTCTGCGACATACATCTTTACAGTGAAGAAACCTATCACTGGAGAGATTTTATTAAAAGTTAGCACACAAAGTGGAAAAGAAAATACTATTTAAGAGCATAATAACTTTATGATTATCCTGTCACTTTATATGAGGTAATTATAAATATATGCAAAGAAGTGTACTCATAAAAAAGTTTATTAAAATAAAGAATATCTTGATAGATAATGAAAATGCACTGATCTGTAAAAACTTATCAAAAGTCAATGTAATAATATTAAATATTAAAAGATCTCATAAAATAAGAGATAATGAGGTCCAGGATTTTCACAAAGACAAAGAACTGAATATTGACTTGGTCTTGAATTTTTCACTAGTTTTCTAATAACAACACAATTTTGGCAGAGTTTCAGGGGCTACGCAGAAATAAATAAATATATTTGAAATATTCTGCATTAAAATATCTCCAAAAGTTTACTTTATTTCCCTGAATCCTTCCCAATACGGTAAAGGAAGAACAAAAACTCAAGGATAAGCAACCTGATGCTCACCGGTCCTCCAGCCCAACGGCCCTCTCGCACTCACGTTCTCTCTTTATGCATGTTTTATTTTTTTAGCTTTACTGAGATATAATTGACAAATAAAAATTGTATATATTTAAGGTGTACAACTTGATGTTTTGATATATGTACATTTTGAAATGATCACACAATCAAGTGAATTCATATATGCATCACTTCACAGATCGCATAGTTACTATTATCTTTTTTTTTTGTGGTGAGAATGCTTAACGTCTCTCCTCTTGGCAAATGTCAAGTATACGATACAGTATTGTTAGGTATAGTCACCATGCTGTACATTAGCTCTGTAGAACTGACTCATCTTGTATGGCTTAAAGTTTATACCCTTTGACCAGCATCTCCCCATTTCCTCCTCCCTCTCAGCTCCTGGCAGCCACCACTCTACTCTCTGCTTCTGAGTTTGACTGTTTAGATTACACATATAACTGAGATCATGCAGTTTTGTTCTTCTGTGTCTGACTTATTTCACTTATCATAATGAACCAGGTTCATTCATGTTATCTCAAATGGCAGGATAACCTTTTTTAAAACTGATGTTGCATTGTATGTATATACCACATTTCTTTATCCACTCATCCATCAATGGACTTTTAGATTATTTCCATGTCTTGGCTATTGTGACTCAGGCTGCGGTGAACTTGGCATTGCAGATATCTCTTCAAGATTAAGATTTCATTTCCTTTGGAGATATACCCAGAAGTGGGATTTGCTGGATCATGAGGTAGTTCTATTTTTAACCTTTTAAGAAACCTCTATACTGTTTTCTATAATGCCTGTACCAATTTAGATTCCCATTAAGAGTGTGCAGTGTTTACTGGGGAATGGGAAAAGATGGGTTAATGGGGAAAGATGAAGAGACCATCTTTACCCTATTCTGTATTCTTGGCACCCTTTTTGAAAATCAGTTGACTGTAAATTCGTGGATTTATTTCTGACTATTCTGCTCCATTGATCTAAACATTGGTTTTTATGCAATTATCATATCCCTTTGATTACTGTAGCTTTGTAATATATTTTAAAATCAGAAAGTGTGATGCCTCCAGCTTTGTTCTTCCTCAAGACTGTGTGGCTATTTGAGATCTTTTGTGGTTCCATATGGACTTTAGCATTGTTTTTTCTATTTCTGTAAAGAATGCCATTGGCATTTTGACAGAGACTGCATTAAATCTGTAGATCACTTTCGGTAGTATGGACATTTTAAGAATACTAATTCTTCCAATCCACGAACATAGAACGTCTTTCCATTTATCTGCATCTTCTCCAATTTCCTTCAACAGTGTGTTATAATTTTTAGTGTGCCAGTCTTTTGCTTCTTTGTTTAAGTTTATTCCTAAGTATTTTATTTTTTTGTTGTTGCTATCATGAATAGGATTGTTTTCTTAATTTCCTTTTCAGATAGTTCATTCTTAGTGTATAGAAACACCACTGTTTTTTGTATGTTGATTTTGTATCACACCACTTTAATGAATCTATTAGTTCTAACTTTGGACTGATATTTTGGAGTAGGTTATTATGGCAATTTTTTTTTTTAGTTTCAAATGGTTTCTTGGAGATATGAAGGTTTTCATGTATATATACATTTGTATTATTATATTACAGATATATATCTCATATATATATGCCATCTTGCACTCATAATATCTAATATAAAGCAAAAGGAGTCCAAAAAGTAATTTTCCAAAGTTCTAAATTTTAACAATTTTACAGACTTCAAAACCTAAATCAGACCAAATACACTTTCCAAAAAATTTGAAATCTCTTTACAGCTGAAAATTCCAACTCCATTGCTGAGATCCTTGAGACCCCAGAACTCACTTCACTTTTTTTTTTCTTTTCAATTAATACCATCCAATCACAGGCACCCTTCGTGAGGAACCAGGCAGAGTAGGAGAAGCATGAGGTAGGACCAGTGTGCTCATGGAGCCTGCACAGCACGGTTCTCTCCACAACGAAGCATCTTCCCTCTCAGTTAAAAATTTCAATCATAAGATTTTTTAATCAACTATAAATAGAAAGCTTTCCTCTTTTAAATTTAAGAAGTAAATTTTTTGAGTCTAATGAAGAACCAGACTATGAAAACGTTTCAGGGACTTACTCTTTAGATATTTTGGAGGTGGATATTTAGGATCAACTAACTTAAGGACTACACAAGTTGATAAAGCACAAAAGAGCATTTTAAGATTAGTTTGATTTGCAGCCAATGTAGGAAGTCTCATATCACATTTATTATCCTATTAAATATATATCCTAACATGTTTCTACATTTTTTTCTATTTAGATGTTTCAGATAAACTATAATTTATAATTAAGTCAACATATATTTAAAAGATTTTTAAACTTCATTATCAAGCCAATAATCTTTTTCTGGAAGAAATATTGCTACATGCTATTATAAGAATTCATTATACATAATTACAAATAACGTGTTAGAAGTAAGACTTGGCCGTATTTTCTTCATTTTAAGAAATAATTCAGAATCATAGCAGAAGCAATTCATCTTTTTAATTACATTTTTTCTTCATTTAGATTTTTTTTCCTGACCTGCTTAACTTTTGCTTTCTCCTCAACTTCATCAACAGTATAATTAGTGGGAAGGTATGTTTTAATGAAATGTGGAGAATACACAGTAGGTATATAGCAACTAATTGAAATCTTATAGCAAAATTATAGTAAGAGAAAACAAGTCTGCCAGGGGCTGGGTGCAGGGGCTGAGGATTAACCACAGAGCAGCACAGGACATTCAGGGCTGATGGAACCTTGGGGTGATGACCACACGACTGGATGAATTGGTCAACGCTTCTTACAGACAGACGGGGTGAATTTTAACATATGTAAATTATACCTTGAAAATAAATGACAAAAATTAAAAATATAGCATTTAAGAAGAAGATCTCACATATAAGCAGTCTATCTGAGGGAAAGAAAGGGAACTTTCCATAGCAAAAATCTAAACAAAACATGACTTACTTTCACATGTTGGCCTATTTTCCTCACTTACTGAGTAATATCTGGCTAGTTTATTAAAAACTTGAATCTATAACGATAGCTTTGTTCGATAAAGCATTGTTCTTATACATGTTTGGGACCTGGAGGCAATAACAAGGTTAAAGAAATCAATTAATAAGGGGAAAATGTATGTAACTGTCAATAACGTAAAAATAGTTACTCCTGATAACTTAGAGAAATTGCTGCCTGATGGTTACTAAAAGGCTTTATTCTAAACAACTCTCATCTTCTACCATAGTGAATATTCATTAAGACATCAAAAAGTATACAGCCAGTGGAAATCTCCGGTAGAGAGAGTTAAGCTGGAAATTATCTAAAAATAGAAAATCCAAGCCATTGTTTGAGGACATTTTGTAAAATGCTTGCTGAGGAAGAAGAGTCGCTAACTGTGACCTAAAGGATTCAAGCTTTTAGAAGCGTTCAAATTCTAACTAACGTTGTCCATCTTCAGGGCACACTTGCGGCTTCTGTAACTTTTGCACATAGTACTCTAGACGCACTGAGCTTTGCTCAGTTTTCATCTGAACATGACCTTTATGTCACTGATAGGCACACCTTTCCCAACTTCTTCCCCTATGGGACCTCCATTCAACTCAGGACCCACTCAAATATCACCTCTTCTGGAATACTTTCTGATTTGCCATAAAATTCATGGTACTTATTATAATTGTATTGAAATAATCTGTTGGCAAACACTCCCTCAACTATATATTTATATATGCAATCTTTTTCAGTAGAGAGAAGCTGTTCAAAAATCTTTCCTTGAATTGAAATATTTGTCAATTTTTTCCTGTATCTAGTTTTATCTTTCTGTGACACTCGTTTTAAATATTTCTACTGAAGGTGCAGTCAGAGAACTTAATTCCAAAGGAGTTATAATCAATATAGTAATTACTAAACACAAACAATATCCTGGGTAGAAGCCAGGGAGAATCTGATTTATGTAATTAATTCATCTTGAAATTGTCATGTATTTGTTCTTTTAACAAATGATCATTGAACACCTGCTAAGTATGAGATGCTGTGATAGACACAAAGATAGTGAGATATAGGGAGAAATTACAAACAGATTCAGCTCTTAACTATCTTATAATCTACTGGAGGATATGAGAATATCACAAATAGCTTACCACATGGAAGAAGATAAATTGCTGTGGGAAATCAAAAAGAGGTAATATTTGGTGGAGAAGCAATTGTGCCAAACTTTATAAGAAACATGAACCTCAAAGGGTTGATAACATTAAAGAGTCCTTGTGATGACTAATCGAATTTTTGTGTGTGAAAGCAATATGTAAACAATAAAAATCTGTAAAAAAAATTCAGTATTATAATTTGGATATGCAGAAGTGGAGCAAAAGAGGATCTTTGGTAGAAAATACAGCAAGAACAGAGGTTCTGTAGTTTGGTCTTTGTTATATAATCAGTGAAAGGCTGTTGTAGAAAAGGACATAAAGTAAAATGAGAAAAAAGACTTGGATGTTTCTTCACTACATACAGGGAATAGAGAATGCTGGATGGATGGGAGGAAAAGTGCGAAGGTGGCCGCCCATTCTTTTGTTAGCCAAGAACAATATTTTCCCAGGCACAAAATAGGAGACAAAAATCAATCCTTAATTTAAATGTGAAGTATTATCAAGAGGATGGTGATCAGATTATCTTCTTCATCATAAATGATTGGGATATAGAATAGTGATCCATGAAAAAAATCTTGATTAAACCATTCAAATACCAAGTTTCTAAGTAACTATAGTCTTTATGAGTGAAATGTAGAAAGCAAAGAAAGAAAATTAAAGAAACAAGTAATAGCAATAAAAATGTATTCAATGCCACAAAAGAAAAAATAATCCCACAGTTACATGAAAGACAAATGTTAAGCACGTTGGGGAAAATGGCTCCATATTTAGCAAAACTTATAAAA